>NC_037677.1:129900357-129953511 GCF_003255815.1 Theropithecus gelada | reverse complement strand
CTCAGCCTCCCGAGTAGCTGGGACTACAGGCGCCCGCCACCTCGCCCGGCTAGTTTTTTGTATTTTTTTTTTTAGTAGAGACGGGGTTTCACCGTGTTAGCCAGGATGGTCTCGATCTCCTGACCTCGTGATCCGCCCGTCTCGGCCTCCCAAAGTGCTGGGATTACAGGCTTGAGCCACCGCGCCCGGCCTCTTTCAAGAAATTTTTTATTTTCTCCTTAATTTCTTCATTGACTCCACGGTCATTCAGGAGCAAGTTGTTTAACTTCTAGGTGTTCGTATAGCTTCCAAAGTTATTCTTGGTGTTGATTTCTAGTTTATTTCACTGTGGTCTGAGAAGATACTTGATATGATTTTTATTTTTAAAAATCTGTTGAGACTTGTTTTGTGACACAACATATGACCTATCCTGGAGAATGTTTTATGTGCTGATGAGAACAATGTGTGTTCTGCAGCTGTTGGATAAAATGTTCTGTAAATGTTTGTTAGGTCCATTTGGTCTATAGTACAATTTAAATCCAATGTTTATTTATTGAATTTCTGTCTACATTATCTGTCCAATGCTGAAAGTGGGGTCCTGAAGTCCCAAACAATTATTATATTGGGATCTATCTCTCCTGTTAGCTCAAACAATATTAGCTTTATATATCTGGGTTCTCTGGTGTTGGGATCATCTATATTTACAACTGCTATATCCTCTTCCTGAGTTGAGCCCTTTGCCATTATTTAATCTCCTTGTCTCTTTTTATTTTTTTAGACTTTTTTTTTTTTTGAGACGGAGTCTCTCTCTATTGCCCAGGCTGGAGTGCAGTGGCCGGATCTCAGCTCACTGCAAGCTCCGCCTCCCGGGTTTATGCCTTTCTCCTGTCTCAGCCTCCTGAGTAGCTGGGACTACAGGCGCCCGCCACCTCGCCCGGCTAGTTTTTTGTGTTTTTTTAGTAGAGACAGGGTTTCACCGCGTTAGTCAGGATGGTCTCGATCTCCTCACCTCGTGATCCACCCGTCTCAGCCTCCCAAAGTGCTGGGATTACAGGCTTGAGCCACCGCGCCCAGCCTATTTTTTTAGTCTTAAAGTCTGATTTATCTGTCATAAATATAGCTTCTCCTGTTCATTTTTGTTTTTCATTTGAATATAATATATTTTTTCATCCCTTTAATTTTCATCCACATGTGTCTTCACAGGTGCCGAGAGTTTCTTATAGTCAGCATATAGGTGAGTCTTGTTTTCTTAATCCATTCAGCAATTCCAGATCTTTTAATTGGGGAATTTAAACTGTTTACATTCAAAGTTGTTAACGATAGGTGTAAACTTACTCAAGTGATTTTGTTAATTGTTTTCTCGTCATTTTGTATATCCTTTTTTCCTTTCTTCCTCTCTTATTGTCTATCTTTGCAGTTTGGTGGGTTTTTATAATGATAAGATTTTATTTCTTTTCGTTCTCATTTGTGTATCTGATTTCCTAGTGATTTTTATTCTTTTGTGAGTTTTTATCATGGTGGTTAACATCCTTTCACTTCTAGATGTAGGACTCCCTTAAGCATTTCTTGTAGGGCTGAGCTAGTGATGATGAATTCTCTCATGTTTGCCTGTCTTGAATCCAGACACAGGACCCACTGAATCAGCAATGCGTGCAAAGCACACCACTGATGCCAAAGCTGGTTTTCTCCAGGACTGCAAAGTTGCATTTAGAAAAAAGTTAACACTAGAAAATCAGTCACTGTAATTTGCCACACTGAAACGCTAAGGGAGAACAATCATATTGTCATCTGAAGAGATGTAAAAATGTTACTATATAATTCAGGATCCGTTTCTGATAATAAAGTGTTTGCAAACTAGAAATAGGAGGGAACTTCCTTAATCTGATAACAAGAGCATAGAAACGCAGCTCACAGCAGCGTCCCCGTCCCAGCTCTCACCACCCCACCCGCGGCCCACTTTGCCCTGGGGGCCAAACCCAGCGCAGAAAGATGAAAAGGAAAAGGCACGATGCTTGGAGAATGGAAGTGAAGACCAGCAGGACTCACAGACACGCTGCTGGGAATGCCAAGACCCACGGGAACCGCAGATCACTTAGCCACACGGGAAAGTTTAGCGAGTTCACTGAACATAGACAAAAGTCACTTGTTTTTCTATATATAAGCAATGAACAGAAAATGACTTTTTAAAAATAGCTACCACTTGTAAAGGCAACAAAACTACCAACGATCTAGGAATTAATCTAGTGAAACACGTGGAAGGCGTTAATGCAGAAAGCTGAGAGGCGTCACAGGAAGATCTAAGTAAACGCGGAAACGCACCACGTTTCTGGGTTGGAAGCTTTCCTGTTGCAAAGATGTGAAATTTCCCCCAGAGTAAACTCTGGGAGGGAGACAGGACTTGACGAACTGACTTAAGATTTCCCTGGAAACCCAGCCCACAGCGCAGGGCGGAGAAGGCCGTGGGTTTCCCAGCCAGGCGGCCGCGGGTTCTCCCTGGGCGGTGCTGAGGAGTGGGGGCGTCCGGGGGCCGCAGTGGGCGTGGGCTCCTCCCTGCCAGCCCGGCGTGGGAGGGAGGGGACCCCGTGGATGGGACCCCAAACGCGCATGGACACAGCCAGGAGGCTGCCCGGGGGCGCCGGGCCCGGGACGTGCGGATGCGGGCGCTGCGCGGGGCGGGGTCCCCGGGGCGGGGCGGGGAGGGGGTGGGGGTCGCTGAGGCGGTGGCGCCCCCGTCTTGGGCTCTCAGTGAGGCGGACCCGGAGCCCTGGGAGAGACCCCGAGAAACGGGCGGGACCTGGAGTCTGCACCCGCCCGAGGCAGGGGGCGCGGTGGGGCTGCAGGGCTGGGTGGGCGGCGCCGCCACGCTGTGCGCTGCGTCCAGGAAGAGCCTCCGGCGCGTGCACAGGCCTCAGCCCGGGGCCTCCAGGCGGGGGGCTCTGCCTGTGGGTGGGTGGTCGGCCCGGAAGCTGCCCCGGGAGAAGGAGCCGCGCCAGGGCAGGGCTGGCGGGACTGGGCAGGGCCAGAGCCGCGAGTCTGCGGTGTTCGTGCCCTCAGGGGTCCTGGCCGCCCCGGCAAAGCCTCCTGGTGGGCACCGCAGGGCGGAGCAGGGCGGAGCGGGGCTGCGCCGCGGACACAGACCCAGTAAAGCTCCCGGGCTGCCCCCGGCACAAAACTACAGGAGATGAGAATGGCACCTTCACCGATGGACACCCAGCCTCCGCTCTCCCCCAACCCACAGCCCCAGCCTTTGGAGCCCCAGCTCGGTCCCGGCGCACCCCAATGCCCACCTCCAGCCCTGGCCCCTGCTCCACACGCCTGTGTCCACGCCTCTGCCCAACTGTTCCTCCATCTCTGAACTTGCACCCCAAAACCTTACTTCCGACTTCCCCCAGCCCCCAAACCACGCTGACCCCAGAGCCTTCCGCTTTTCTCTGTTCCACACCCACATCCGATCCATCAGCAAATCCATCGGATTGCACCCCGGCAGGGTCTGCATGATTTCAGCTGCAAGGGCTGCCCCCAACTGGGCCCTGCCCCACGCATGCTCCTCCAGCGTCCACAGGTCGAGGGGGATCCATGAAAACAAAGTCATATCAGTCCCCACTCTGCTCACCACCCCGCAGCCGCTCAGTTGGTGACAGTCAAGGACACACCACAGGCCTGTGTGCTGCCCCCCACCGCTGAGCTCAGCCCTTCCTGCCCACTGCTGGGTGCCCCACCACGCAGGGCCCATGCCCACCTTCGCCTCTGCAGGAGCCGTCCCCTTTCCCGGCACTCTCTTCCCTCACCCCTCCAGGGTGGAACCTGGCCTTGGGTCTTCTGTCCAAGCATTGGCCCTGATCCCACTCCTTTTCGTTCCTGCCTCTCCATGCCATGCTCCAGCACCACAGGCTGCAGAGTTGCCCACCCTTAGCTGTTGTCTGTCCCCCTCCAACACCTGATCCCCCAGGCAAAAACTCATCCGTCCACTGCTGGGTCAGGAGCCAGTGCAGAGACCCAGGAAGGACCCGCTGACATGGTTGAATGTGAACAGATGTGACATTTATGAATGTGGCTTTGGGGCACGAGAACACAGAGCCATACATCTGCCTCCAGCAGCCCTGGAGGTCTGTGCCCCGCGTGGATCAGGACCCCAGGCCAGGCTGTACGGACTGATCTGCTGTCCCCAGGGCCAACAAAGTCCCTTCTCCAAGCACACACAGAAGGCGGGGGCCAAAGACCCCTCAGTGGGTCCTGGGCACCTTCTCCTCACCTCCCACTGCCCTCTGCCAGCTTGAGCTGTCCAGCCTGGACCGCCCCTCTGTGGAGCATCAGCCAGGCTCAGCCAACCAGGCGGGGAGCAGTCAGAGGACCTTGGTGTCCAGGGAGAGGGCTCTGTCCCAGGGCCATGGTCCTCACGGGTCTAGGTGACGAGGGCAGAGGGTTCAGGTGCCTTTGCCCCTTTCACCACCCATGAAAAGGTTTCCTCAATAAACCCTGTGCCCCTCACAGTGGCCTGGCCAGAGATCAGGAGGTGAGGGACAGACAATGAGTCAAACTCCAGTCTTAGCCCCAACTGCTCTGAGCAGGCAGGCGGAGCCCACCTGTGGGAGGCCCTGGGGGACCGGCACCCTCTGCTCTGGGATGTAGGGGTTGGGAGGCATGCAAGGATCCCCAGGGGGGTTCTTCCTGGTCCCCCTCTGTTCCTCTGGCTGCTGCTGGGCTGTGCAGGTATGTTCGTCAGTGCCCCACATCCTGCTCAGGCCAGATCACACCTGCCCTGTCCCACAGAGGCAGCTGGGGCGGGGCCGGTGGGCAGGTTTCCCTTCAGCCTCCAGTTCCGATTCCAGCCACTCTGGCTGATGGGCCTGGTCACAGGGGAGGCAGGTCCCTTGGGCAGGTGAGAGGGACCTGTGTGCGCCACCCCCAGGACAGGTGGGAAGAGCCTCTGCTCCCTCGCCCATCCCCAGCCCTCTGAGGGAAGCCCCATCTGAACAGCTTCTCTCTTCTGTGAGTTCTTCTGAGATAAGTGTCAGTGGGGGTAGAGGACAGTTGACTCTGGCCTTGTCCAGACGGGCCTCAGCTCCCAGGCTGCCCAGTACATGGCCACATTCCCTGCATGAAGGGTACAGGACCTGCGTGGACCTGCCCAGGCAGGTAGGCTTCACCCACACCCCGACTCCTACCCTCTGAAGAACAGGGAGGAGGCCTGCTCGGCCCTGGCAGTTGCACCACAGCACATCTGCACATGCCTGTGCCTATAACTACATCGGGCAGCGAGCTGTCTGGGGTGGGCTGGTCAACAAGCTTCCCTGAAGCAGGCGGCCATGAGGAGGGGCAGCATGTCTGTGGTTTCACATTTGTCCCTGTTTCATGGCCTTGTTTATCCGCTCGTTTCTGTGGGAAACACGGGGCCCCAGAGGCCAGGGTGAGTGATGCCTGCCTGTCTCCTGGGCAGGGGCAGCATGTCTGCATGGATGTCTGTGTGCCGGGTCTGGATCTGCTGTGTGCGTGTTTTTGTCTGCCTGCTGGGAGCCTCTGTCTGCGTGGGGGCCTGTGCTGGGGACACATGTGTCCGGGTGGGGATGGGTATAGTTCTGGTGCAGGTACCTGGGTGCCCTGTGAGTGAAGCCAAGTGTGGGGTCGGGGATGCGATTCTGCACTTACGGCAGGTGTGGGGGGCATATGGGTTGTGTGAGAGCATCTCTGCAGGGCCTGCACGCCAGGCTGTCCGTGGGCACCTCTGTGTATAGGGCATGAAGCTCTCCGGCTCCACACTCGGCAGCAGAGCACAGGGTGCTCCACATACCTAAATGACGAGAACTCAAGGTCTCCGCTGCAGATTCCGCCTCAGATTCTATCAGATAAGGAAACGCTGGCTGCATCTTTCAAGAGGGAACCTGAGACCAGAAGAGACAGATGTGCACCTCAAGCCCCACGGCTGCTGAATGGCAGCTTTTAGAGGAAGCTGGTGGTCACAAGTCACAGGAGCCGTGGGCAGTGAGAGGCCCAGATCACCAGGGAGATGGCAGCATCAAGGATGGGGGCCATGCAAAGGTGAGGGCTTTGGCCACACTGGGTCTGACCTCGCTAAGATCTGACCCAAAACTTCCTGGTGCACAGCTTCACGCCACCCCCGACGGACACCCAAAGCCCCAGAGCGAGCTCGTCCATGGGGGACCAGCACAGGGGCTGCACCGCAGAGACTCCTGACCCCTCCCAATCCACAGGTCCAAGGTCACAAAGCAAGGGTGGGTCTGGAATTTGAATTCCAGCCCCTGTCCCAGAGCCCACACTCTGAAGAGCTCTGCTGCCTCCCATAGTCTTTTCAGGACAAAACTGCACATTTCTGCTGGCCTCACATAGGCACTGAGCCGGCTGGGGAGAGAAAGGCACAGAGGGTCTGGGCAGCCCAGGCGCAGAGGCAGGAGACGCAGTGGACGAGCAGTGCAGGGTGAGGGTGGGGGCCGAGGCTGGGGGCTGCCCTCCCAAGTCCATCCTGCAGGGTTCTTGGTCCAGGGACCTCCTTGGGGAGTGGCAGGGTGGGCAGAGCTGCTCCCCCTCATAGCATCTACTAGCTGGCCAGCCTCAGAGGCCGCCATGGCCCAGGGCTGGAGGAGCCCTCCACACACACCACCCGCCATGCCCCAAGCTCAGCTCTGTGGTGCTTCATCGTCAGCCATTCCTGGCCCAAATGCGTTCACAAAATTACGCAGCTTGTTTATCAAACTGGCTGAGCTTCACCTTGAGGTTAAGTGGAGGATGCATGGAGGGCTTTCCAGAGGCACTTACGGTGCAGATAAGCAGGAAAAGCCCAACCACACTACACACAAACAGATTTACTTTAAAACGGGGTGGGGAGAGAGGAGAAACAGGAAAACAGGGTATAGGACTCAGGTGGCCAAGAATGTTACCAAACAAAAACCAAGCTGCTGGGTAACCCACTGCCCACCCATGACCCAGTCTCCATGGACGGCTGGCCCCCAGCTCTGTTGGGAGCCAGTGGGTAAGGGAGGCTGGAATCTGAGCTCACAGCCCCAATGGACCCTGACCCAGACCCCGACGGACGCTGACACAGACCCTGGCAAATGCTGACCCAGACACTGATGGATGCTGACCCAGGCCCCGATGGACCCCAACCTGGACCCCGATGGACCCTGACCCAGGCCCTGACGAACACTGACCCAGGCACTCATGGACCCCATCCCAGGCACTGGGGGTCCCCACGGGGATTCACACCCCACAGGGATGCCCCACCCTTAGGCCCCTCACTGCATCCTTCCCTAACTGGCCCCCAGACCATAGCACAAGGAGCCCCTGGAGAGGCTGAGCCGCTCTTCCAGGCAAATATCCTGGTTTCCAGGCACACACAAATTTATCAAAACCCATCACCTCAACACTAAGCACATTACTGTGTAAACTTTGCCTCCACAAAGAAATTTAGAAAGGGCTAAAGAATCCCTACAAATCACTTACTAAAAGATGACACCATTGGGAGCAATGTGGAAAAGACACACAGAAGCAGAAACACGCATTGATACCAAACCTGTGGGACAAGCAGGAACATACGAGTCACCAACACAATGAGACGCTGCTTCTTACCCACTAAAGTGGCCAAGACTGAGAATTCCACGACACCACCTGCTGGAGAGGGTGGGAGATCCACAGGAGCTGTGAAACCACATTGGGAAAAGAAGTTGGTATTTTCTTAGAAAGTTTTGAGTAAAGTTTGACCTCAGCACTCCCATTCTTACGGGTGGATTACAAGAGAAATATTCACACACGACAACCAGGAACCTGGCACAGGAACGTCACCCAGTGCCATTCGCAATGACAGAGGACTGGGGATCGTTCCAGGTGTCGGTGAACAAAGAATGTGTTATGACTTGGGGTGTAGTCACACCATGGAATATTACACAGGTGTCCAAGTGAGCGGAGTGCAGCTGCTGAGAAGAGGGAGAGCCTTGACACCAAAGAGCAAGACCTAGAGGACAGCGCACAGCCCAGCGCTCTGGGTTATGAAGCTTGAATCCCAGCAAAGCTCCGCCTGTATTTCAGGTCATCAACGTGCTTTCAAGAAAGCCGCCAGAGAATCCCAAGGAATGCTACCTCTGAGAGTGGGAGAGGGGAGGAGCTAAGCTCATTGGTTAGTAACTGTCTATGTCCTGTGCTGAGGGAGGTTTATGTGCTCTTTGTATTATTTTATAAATAGATGAATAAATGCCATGCATCGAAAAAGAAAGAAAATGAAATGGGTGTTCCGAAGGCAGCCTGTTGGGTAGCATTCAGCAGCCCCCAACCTCAAGGGAAGGGCCTTGAGTCTGTGACCTGTCCCGGGTTGGCGTCCCCAGGGTCAGGTCACCGGGACGGAAGGTTGCATGGAAAGCCCTATTTGCCGCTGAGCAGAGTGTGGGGAGGCCTCCCAGCTCGGCGGGTCCCTCCATGGGCCTGCAGAGCACCTTACAAATTGCTCTGAGAGTCCCACCAGAGTGCCCGGCTCAACAGCTCCAGGCCTCTTTTTGTTCATGGCTCTCAACTCCAGCCAGAAGCTCTGCAGCCCCGATGTCCTCAACCACTTCTGTGATATCTCACCCCCACTATGGCTGTCTTGCTCCAGCACCATTGCCATAGAAATGCTGGTCTCTGAGGCAGCCCGGGTGATCCTCGTGGCCTCCCTGCTGGCAACCACAGTCTCCTACACCCACATCCTGGCCAGGTCGCTGAGGATTCCAGGAAGGCCCAGCAGCCAAAGGCCTTCCCCACCCATGCCTCCCACCTGGGGTGGCGGCTCCTCTGACCTCATCAAGCTGGTGTTGAGGAGAGAAGCCATTTCTCTTACTGTCTCTGAAGAGGAGGAAGTAAAAGTTGAAAAACAACAGGAATGAAGTCAGTGGCAAGACCAGCCGGTGCCACTGATGACCAGGCCTGAGGTTAAAAGATTAGCCCCCCACTCTAACCACATGTGCTCTCAATCTATCACGACCCTTTCACGTGGAACCCCTTAGAGCTGTAAGCCCTTAAAAGGGCCAGGAACTCTATCTTCGGGGAGCTCAGCTTTTAAGACACGAGTCTGCCGATGCTTCCGGCCAAATAAAAAAACCTCTTCCTTCTTTAATCCGGTGTCTGAGGAGTTTTGTCTGTGGCTCATCCTGCTACAGTGTCGGGGGTCTACTTGGTTGGGATCCTCTGCTCAAACCCATCATCTGCCTGGGGAACTGCAGGGAGGCCCTGGCCAAACTCCTCCAGGCCCTGCGCCTTTAGAGCACCAGCTGCAGCTCTTCCTCCTTCCCTGTGCTCACAGACACTGGTGACCCCCCAAGGCAGCCACAGCCCTCTCCCACCAGGGCAGTCAGCAAGCCCCACCCTCGCCCATATCACCCAGAGTCAGAGTTGCCAAGAGCACAGAGCAGCCGTAGGCAAGCATCTCCATGAGAAGGGGAGGGGCAGACATGCCAGACCTGGGTCTCAGCACTGCCAGAACAGTGCCTCGCCACAGTAGCCGGGAGCCTCCGGCCCAGGAGAAGCTGGGCCTGGAGCTCACAGGAAGCCCCCTCTCACAGACCTGACCCTCTCAGATGAACAGCTGCTATGGAGGCCAGCCACTCAGCCCGGTCCTCTGGGCCCACAGGGAGGTCTCCTTGCCATGAGGTCCCAGCTCCTCAGAGCAGAACCTGAGGCCAGGTCAGCAAAGGCCTCCGGCACATCCAGGTAGCACCACCAAACACACAGGTGCCCCCTTTCCTCAGAAACAAGAACGTCATTTCGTGTCCATTTATTGAAAATTTGATGGGTCTAATGAATAGACGACGTGCCCTTACCAGGTTTCTGTGCCTTTTCTCTCTGGTGCTTGAAGGCAGAAACTAAGTTGACCGAGCACATCTCTTACTATTGGGTTGCAGCACCTGGTTGTGGGGAGGTATCCCTTGCTTGATTTCACGGTTTTTCCATGCTCCCATCCCACCTCCCTCATCACAGCCACCCAGTGTGATGCATTCAGCACGTGTCCTTGGAGAGCGAGGTACTCAACAGATGCATGGGTTGTGTGTGAGTTTTAAACTTATGTCAATGAGTTTTCACTGTAAATCTTTTTTCTTACTATTTTTGTTTTGTATATGTTGAGGTTATGTCATGAAATGCATACAGATTTAGAAATGTTTTGGAAACATTTAACCTTGGAAAATTTAACCTTTCATTACTAAGAAGCATTACTCTTTGTCCCTAATAATGCTCAACCTTTAAGTCATAAACCTTACCTCAACCTTTAAGTCATAAAGTCTACTTTGGCATTAATATAGCTACACGGGCTTCCTTTTAGTTAGTATTTGCATGGTATCTGTTTTTTATCCATGCCAATTATTAATCTGCTGCCTCTTAGCTTCTAACCACCATCCACAGTCAGCTCTGTGACACTGGAACATGGACTTGACAAACTGCATTTCTGCTTTGCCACCCACTCCCTCTTTCTGTTGAGAAGTCAGCTGCCAGTCTTACTTTTACTCTTTTGCAAGTAACTTGAGTTTCCCCTGCTTCTAGAAGTTGTTTGGTTTACAGCTGTCTTACCTAGGTATGCTTCATTTTGTATTTATTGCACTTGGAGTTTTTAATGCTTCTAGAATTCATGATTTAATTTCTTTCATCAGTTTTTGGAAATTATTGGTGATTACTTCTTTGAATATTACATCTACCTTATTCTTCCTCTTCTTCCATTGGTTCTAATATTACATGGCATGTCAGGCCTTTTTATAGTGTACCCTCTGCCTCCTAACATCCTATTCTGCATGCTCTTTTTTTTTTTTTTCTGGATTATTTTCTGATCTTCCAGGTTACTAATTCTCTCTCTAGCCATGTCTAATCTTCTGTGTTTCAAGATGTATTTTTTGATTCTAGACTTTCCTTTTTGTCATTTTAGTTTCCCATTCTCTACCAAAATTCTCAATCTTGTTTTATTCCTGTAGACATGGACCGGTTCCTACACAAGTTTCTTAATGGTATCCTTGTTCTCATGTTGGTCTCTGTCTAATCCTTGCCAAGACTGGGTTGTTTCATAACGATGGCTTTCTACAATGTCTGAATATGACATGATGAGTTGCTCTTCTTTGATCTTCTTTTTCAAAATTATTTTATTAATAGCTATTTTAGGCCTTTATTTTTCCATACAGACTTTAGAAACGTTTGGGTTCTGTGCTATTTTGTTACTACCATAACAAAGCGCCACAGACAGGGTGGTTTAAACAACAGAAATTTGTTTTCTCAGTTTGGCAGGGTTGGTTTCTTCTGCAGCCTCTCTTCTTGGCTTGTAGACACTGTCTTCTCTCTATGTCTTCACAGGGCTGTGCCTCAATTGGTGTCTGGGTCCTAAGCTCCTCTTGTCAAGGACATCAAGCTCACCTCACCTCATTTAACTTTAGTCACCTCTTTAAGGTCCTATTTCCAAATGCACCCACCCCTGCAGGTACTAGGGGTTGGGACTTCAATGCATGAATTTGAGGGAGACACAGTTCAGCTTATAACAGAGCCTTTTTAAACATTATGCCAAGATTTTGATTGTAATTTCACTAAATTTATGGCTCAATTTGTGGTGAACTGTCACCTTTGTAATATCCTGTTCATGCTCCATTTATGCAGATTTTCTTTTATATTCTTTAATAACTTTTTGATGTTCTCCATAGAGGTCTTTTACATTGTGGACTGTGGTGAATGGCCTTTTTTTTTTGGAGACGAAGTCTTGCTCTGCCACCTAGGCTGGAGTGCAGTGGTGCAATCTCAGCTCACTGCAACCTCCACCTCCAGGGTTCAAGTGATTCTCGTGCCTTAGCCTCCCATGTAGCTGGGACTACAGGCACATGCTACCATGACTGGCTAATTTTTGTATTTTTAGTAGAGATGAGGTTTCACCATGTTGGCCTGTCTGGTCTGAAACTCCTGGCCTCAGGTGATCTGCCTGACTTGGCTTCCCAAAGTGCTAGGATTACAGGCATGAGCCATCATGCCAGGCTATCAGTGGCTTTTTATCTTATATTTTCTAAAGCTATTTTTTGTTCTGGTAGAGAAATTCTACCATCTTTAAGTCTAAGTTACACATCTGGCTGTAAGTCTAGGGAGTAACTGCTTAACACAGGGGCGAGAGGTGAGACACCCAGCAGTGCAGAGCAGCACCCTGTGTGCCGGGGACGACCCTGCCCTCCACCCGCCTGGCTGCTGACCCAGCATCCTGGGGGCTTCCAATGGCAGGAGCCACCCTCAGTCCAGTCCCACTCCCAGCAGGAAAAAGGGGGAAAGGACAAGAGCACACAGGTTCTGAACAGCCCCTCTCCTTAGGGGGGACAAAGGCTCTCCCAGGAGCCCCCGGCACCCTCAGTTGCAAGTTTCACCAGCTATGCCTATGTCCTGTGGCCTCTGCCAGCTGCAGCACTTGTGATAGAATCAGGCCTCAGGGCTGCAGCTGCAGGAGCCACCGTGCCTTCAACGTGCTGTGTTCTTCCTGGTGGCAGCTCTGCCAATGCTGTGTTAAACAGAAGTGGTGAAAGTAGGCAATCTTTTCATTGGTTCGTATTTTTTAAAATACATTTAAAAGCTCTCCACTACATATGTCTTCTGAGATTAGCCTTTGTCAAGGAAAAAATTTCACTTCTATGATGAGTTTTCTCAACATGTTTCACCACAAACGAATGTTAATTGAAATCAAATGCTTTGTCTTCCTCTGTAGAAAACCGTATTTTTCACCTTTGGTCCACTAATAGGTAAAGCACATTGACATATCTGACGATGTAAAACCACCCTGAACCTGATTGATCATGGTGATTTGTTCTGATGCGCCACTCGATTCATTTTGCTACTGCTTTATTTAAAACTTTCATGTCTCTACTCAAACATAACACAGCCTAAATGTTTCTCTTGTGCTTCTCTTATACACCCTAAGATACATCCTATACATCTTAAGATAGAAGGCTTCCGGAATCATAAAATCAGCTGGAGCACCGCCTCCCTCTTCCTTTTCCCATTCTGTGCTCTCAGCCTTGGAACAACTGTCAGATATTAGAGCCCAAAACAGATCCCCTGGGTCTATCTCCTTTTCTTTCATATTTGCTGCCTTTTTGCCAGAAAGATTTCCTTAAATGTACAATTCCATCCTTCTGGGCTTTTTTTTTTTTTTTGGCAATAATTTTTTTAATTTTAAAAGTGCCTTTTTTGTCTTATTCCATCTTCACAGTTTCCTGTTCTTATTATATAAATATATCTCCCCAGTCTGAGTCTATGGATTGGAGTATGTTTTTTCTTAATTTTCCTCTGAGTCATTCAAATTTCTCAATCCATTTATTTTCTGTTTCTTTGCCTGGTCTTTCTTTTATGTGATGCAGCTCTCCTTGAATGTCTGATACTTTCCATCCTTCAATGAAGCCAATGGGTGACAGGAAGACGTGCTTCCATGAAAGGCAGTGTTTCGCTCCAGAACCTCAGCTCCCGCCCCTGGATCCAGACCCGCAGCATCCCCAAGACCCCTTCTCCCCTCTGGGTCCTGCCCCCACCTCGCTGGCTCCCATCGCAGATTCCCCATGAGACTCCACACTTGGCCTCTCACACAGAGTCTAGGGGTGAGGCGCCCCTCCCAGCCTCTCAGTTGGCAGTCCTGGGCCTGTGCTGGGAAACATGCCCTCCCGCCCACAGCCAGAGGAGCCGCATCACTGTCTTGAGTGGTCACACATCCGCTCCCAGGACCAGGGGAGGGAACAGTCACAGACATTCCCCATGAGCCAAAAATAAGCGAGGTCTGGCTGTGGCGCTGTCCACTGCCGGCTCCAGCACCAGCGGTTGCCCAAGAACCCCCTTGATTCCTTGGGGTAAGCAGCTCACTGCTGGCTGTTCTTTATGTGACCGGAAAGGGGGACTCGACCAGAGTGTGCAGACTTATGATGACCCCCACTTCCACCTCCACATCCCACATCCCCTCCCTTCCAAGCTCGTCCTGCCTGATGGCCAGCACCCCCGGTCCGGTCTGGAGTCTCCCGGGGCCCTTCCTGCTCTCCTTGTTAATTTATTTTCTGTCTTGGAGGGAAGCTGGGTGGACCTGCTCAGGCGGCCCCCTAGGGCCAGAAGACCTGTCAGTCACTTTCAAATACATGTTCTTTCCAGAGGTTCTGAAAACACTGTTGTCCCTCTCACCCAGAAAGCTAAGCTTCTGTTCAGTCCTTAACGGTAGCTATAAATGAGAAGCACAGCTTGGTTTCCTTCTAATATCCGGCAAGTTAGAAGACAGAAAGTATTTATTTACTTATTCATCACATATTTGCAGGGCAACCCTACACGGGACAGCAGAGGTCCCACGCGGGCGGTGCACCCGGAGCCAGGCTCAGTTGAAACTCACCGGAGGCGCGGCCGCCCTGGGCTGGGAAGACGCCGGGGGCCCAGGTGGCATCAGAACCCACAGGAGGGAGGCAGCTGGCCCAGGAGGGGCCGTGGCAGGCCTTTGGGGATCGCGAGAGTCGACCCCATCCTCCCTGAAACAAGGTCCGAGGTTGAGAAGGTCCCTGCCCAGTCCCGCAGCTGACAACAAGGGGAGAAGCCGCACCTGCCGGGGTAGGGACCGCGGGGTGGGCTCGGGCCTCCGTGGGGCCGGCACAGGGACCCTCTCCTCTCAGGACCTCGGCCCTCATCCCCGGGCACCGGGACTCACAGGCGGATGGGCCCAGGTGGGGACCAGGGTGTGAAGGGCAGGAAGCGGGGCGGGTGGAACGGGGCCGGGTGCGGGGGTCGCGGGGGATCGCGGGGAAGGGACCTTGTGATGCAGGAGACGGAGGGGACTGGTGACGGAGGACTGGAGGCCGCGAGGATGGGGAATGGGGACGTCCCTTTCCCCTCCCACCGGCTCACCGGGGATGCGCCTCCGCGACTGCCCGCCCCAATCCCAGGGCGGAGGCCTCGCGCAAAACCCAGGCGCCTCGGCTCCGCGCTCCGGCTGAGGGTCTGCGCCGTCGCCCGCCCGCTCCTTCCCGCTCGGCCGCGGCCCCTGGGCGGATACTCCGGCGCGCGGTTCCAACCGAGGTCCGTGGCAGGTAAGGCCGGGAGGCTGAGGCGGGTACAGAGCCGGGGAGCGAGGGGCCGCGCAGGCAGGGGATGCAGCCGTCGCCCGGATAGCCGCGTCCGAAGGCGACCCCGCTACTCGACCCCATCCTGTCCCCCGCCAGGTGCTGAACTAGGCAACCGGGGACGGCATGGAGCGCTGGGAGTGCGCGGGAGGGACCGTCCCTGGGGTACGGGCCTGCTGGGGCGGGGTCCGCACGGTGTCAGCAGCCGCTTGACAGCCGCAGCACCTGCAAGGCCCGCACCCAGGCTCTGGCCCCAAAGGTGGGCGCCAGGCCCAGGCACCGCCCGTCCGCGCTCCAGACCCTTATCTGAGCCAGCACTTGGTCCCCGCTACCGCATCCTCCAAACACAACACCCCTGCCCCCATGCTTCCCCCCACTTCGCATCCCAGCAACGCTTGCAGAGCCCAGGAGCATGGCTGCCCTCCCCCAGGCCTGCCCCATACCCCCCGGACCTGGACGCCCCCCGAGGCCTGGACGCTCCCACCGCGGCGCTCCTGCCCCGCTTCAACGCCCCCAATTCAGGTGCACAACCTTCAGCTGCAGAACCCTCCTGCCCCACCCGCCACTTCCCAGCGCCTCCCCCAGGCCTAAGTCCCTGATGCTAGAGATTAAACCGCGCCCCCCAGGCCTGCGTGGGCCTCCAAGATGCTGGGGGCACCCTGATCCCACAAAAGCCGAGGGTCCCTCTGCTCTCCAGCCCTGAGCCCTCCGCCCCTGGGGACCCGATCTCCATGGAAACTGAGGGCCCTCTCCCTCTCTTCCCGCAGGTTTGGCTCCACCAAGATGAACTGGGCACCCGCAACGTGCTGGGCTCTGCTACTGGCGGCCGCCTTCCTCTGCGACAGCGGCGCAGCCAAGGGTGGCCGCGGAGGGGCGCGGGGCAGTGCCCGGGGAGGGGTTCGCGGGGGCGCGCGCGGGACCTCGAGGGTGCGCGTGAGGCCGGCGCCGCGCTACGGTGCCCCTGGCTCCTCCCTGCGCGTGGCTGCGGCAGGGGCGGCGGCTGGGGCGGCGGCGGGAGCAGCCGCGGGCCTGGCGGCGGGCTCGGGCTGGAGAAGGGTCGCGGGACCCGGGGAGCGCGGCCTGGAGGACAACGAGGACGGGGTGCCCGGAGGCAACGGGACCGGCGCCGGCATCTACAGCTACCGGGCGTGGACTTCAGGCGCTGGACCCACGCGCAGCCCTAGTCTCTGTCTCGTGCTGGGCGGCGCCCTCGGCGCCCTGGGGTTGCTGTGGCCCTAGGCCTGGCTGGGCTCGGGGACTACATCTGGCCCCCGGCCCGCGCCGTCCCCAGGATCCCCCGGCCTGGGCTCCCCCTTCCTCCCTTGCCCACGGTCTTGGGCCCCAGCTGGGGCAGGAGCTGCAGGCTGTCCCTGTGGACCCGCCATCCAGTGTCCTGCCCACGCCGCCTCAGCCTCCCACCTCCCACCTCGAGGGGACCATGGATCCTGCCCCAACCCGCTCCAGGATGTCAGGGTCCCCCCAATCAGAAAGGCAGCGGCCTGTGGCTCCTGTACCAACCGTCCAGCCACGCTCCAGAGCCGCCCAAAGGGAGGTGCCAAGGCCAGGAACCCAAGCCACCCCGGCTCCCCTCACCTGCCCTGGGGCTGTGGTGACGCATGGGCAGGGAGGCCACCTCAGGCTGGTTCTGCCACCGAGGCCCTGAGGAATCTGGCCCTTCCCAAAAGCAGCAATGAAATGGACCAAAGGACTTAAGGATTTGGGGGGAAGTGAGAGGAAAACGATAGGTGCTAACCACCTGCCCAGAAGAGACAGTGGATCTCACAGCCCAGGAACATTCCCAAGCAGAACTGTCCCTCCGAGGAACGTCCATCCTGGCTCTCTGCAGCTGGTGGGAAAACACACCCTGCCCTGGAGGGGCTGCCAGGCCTTGTGCCCCACACCCTCAGGCCGAGATCCGTCAGAGACCCACTTTGCTCCAACAACTTGAAACATGTCACTTTACCCTCCTTAGGACCCATTTTGGGGGAAAAACTCAACACATTCCAGAGCTTTCCAAATCTTCTGAACTTTAGGTTCACATTCAGGCATCACACAGTTCTGCCTGTACTCAGGGCACGGCAACTGCCAATCCCACTGAAGAGCCCTCCCTGGGCACAGCTCAGGCTGCACAGCACGCGGATTTCCCTGCAGGCAGCCCCTTCCTCGGAAGCAGCTGTTCCAGGCCTCGGAACAGGGCCTGGGTATCGAGGCGTGGTAGATCGGCAGCTGATGGCCTGCTCAGTGGATCAGGAGCTAACTCAGACCACGGAGCAAGCAGGGGCCAGTGGCGGGCCCGGGCGCCCAGCAGGACACCCATGCAAGAGGTTGAGCCCCCAACATCTCCAAGAGCTCTGACCACCCAAGGACAGGACACACACGGAGTGGCACCGGGCAGTCACAAGGACTTGCCTCCAGCACTGGACACACCTGTGTTAAGACCGGCCCTCTGCTCCCCAGTCCTGCCAGCCTGGGGCCTCCTCCATGGGCCCAGCACTGAGGGGTCTTGGGTCTACCACGTTCTCTAGCTCTCCAGTCACCCGACTCACCCGAGGTAGGATGGGTTCTCCCTGGCCCCCCATGGCCTTAGGATCTCACCCACTCCAGGCCCTGGTGAGAGCCTCGCCGCTGCCAGGCTGCATCCCTCCCGGGCCGGAGCCTCTGGACTCTGGACACCAAAGTTGAGACCAGCACCCCCCATGGGCCCTGCCAGCCTCTGCCTTCCCCAGCTGGCCTGGGTGCTGGCCAGGGTGAGGATCTGGAAGCTGTTGGCAGGACTCAACCAAGCACTGCTCTCTAGCTCCGGGGCACTAAGCCACAGGAGGCAGCACCCTGCAGCCTCCCATCCACACTGCCAGCAATGCCCCAGCCCAGTGAGCCCAGACGCTCCCCCACCCCTTCCAGACCAAGCTCAGTGCCACCAAGACCAGCAGGCCAAGACCAGGCCCTGCCCCAGATCTGCCATTTCCCCAGGAGGCAGGGAGTGGTCTGAGTCTCCTCAAAGCAGGGAGACCCACCGGAGCCCCCTCGACTTCGCAGATGCCCACCTAGAAAATGGGCTGAGCTGCACCAGACCCTCACGCACAGTACTGCAAGCTGATGGAGTGTTCCAGATGTGATGGACACATCGTGATCTGCATATTCAGTACATTAGCATCTGACACAGCCAATCTGAACACTTTCGGCCCAGGCGGGCAGGGTTATGGCAGGATGCAGGTGGCACGCGGGGGCTAACTTCAGGCTGATGAGTGTGTAGGGTACGGGGCAGCAGAGGCAGTCGGCCAGCAAGGAGGGGCCGCTGAGCACCAGGGCCGTGGTGGAGGCTGCTGTGGGAAGGCCAGGCCACCACCGGAAAGAGGCCGGAGCTTCTGCAAAGGATGTCCCTGGCCCCAGGCCCCGCAGCACTTCAGCCCATATCCCCAGCCCCACTCACCTTCCTTCCTCTTCCCTCTTCTAGGACACAGGCTGTGGACCTTCAGGTGCACTGATAATGGGGCTGGAGGGGCCCCCACACCTCTCAGCCCCACTAATGCAGAAACCCACTACCCATGAGCTAGAAGGTGCTCAGCGGCCAGGGGGTCTCCACTGCCCGTGCCGGGCGGCCTTCCCGTCTGTGCACAGCGAAGCCATGTGCAGGGCGCCCCCAACTCTGCCCTGGAACATGCCCCAGGGCACGGAGGGGTGAAGCCAGTGCTTGGGCTCTGCTGCTGGGAGTCTTGTTGTGTCTGCGTGCGCCTGTGAGTGTGAAATAAACCTCTCTGCCGGCAGCCAGCCTCTTACTTGCTGTGGGACTGCAGGACACTGGACCAAAAGCCCCCAACCAAGCCCTGGTTGCCAACCTGCTCCTTTCTTAGGTTCCACTGGTGAGAGCAGCTCTAATACACAGGCCCAAGGCACTACGGTACACCTCACAGGCCAGTAAGAAACAGGCCCTTTAATTGGAGATTTTAAAGGTTACAGGTTATAGCTTTAACTCCTTCTGAGACAGCATCCATTTCTCAAGAGGCCTGAGCAGGAAGCTCTGGGAGAACCAAGCATGCGGAGCTGCTCAGGGACGTCACCTGGGAAGCCTGGTGTCCACTCCCACCTGCTTGGCCCCTGGAACTGGGGCCCCTGGAGCTAGCCAGGCCGTGGGGGCACCAGAGAGCACAACACCCTAGTGGCCAGCGTGGAGCTCCTGGACCAGGTGAGCTGTCTTGAGCCTCAACCACCCAGGTCAGGAGGTCTGGGAGGCCACTCGTGGCCCTCCCCACCCAGACAAGTTCAGGGCACAGTCTCGGCCGGGGGGTGGCCACGCAGGATGTCGAGGTCCAGCATCATGGGGCCCAGCAGCCCGCGGCGGAAGGTATGGAGGAAGTCACGGGCTGCCGCAGGATAGTCAGGCTGAATAACGTTCACGTCACCTGGGGGATGGGAGGGATCAGTGAGGAAGGAGCCTTCATAGCAGCACGGGCCCAGCCCTTACCCACCTGAGGGACCAGCCCTAAGAGACTCTAGGGTGGCATCAGGGAAGCCCAGGGAACAGGATCACACTCAGAAAGAAACCAGCTGGAGCTGCGCTGCCTGGAGCCTCCAAGGCCAGGCACATGAGGCCTGCAGGTGTCCACCTAGCACTGCCCATCAAGCGGCAGGGCTGATGGACCCTCGGAAGCCTGGACTACGAGCCCTTCCTCTCCAGAACTTTCTGTAGCTCCCCTGCCCTGAAACCCAGTCCCAGAAGACCCGCCCGCATGCTCCTTGAGACGTTCCTCTCCTCCCTGCCTCCTCTGGGGACGGCCGGGGTCCCCCTGGGTGATGGGGTAAGGCTCCAGTGCCCGCATCAGCAACCTCACTCACCCGTGCCCGTGAACACCTTCACCTTCTGTGTCTTCCCCAGCTTCACAGCCACACTCTTCAGCACACGCTCTATGCTGTCACAGGCACTCTCCAGGCCGTAGTGCTGCACGTACCTGCACACAGGCTGCAGGTCAGCACCAGGGGGCCCAGCACTGACACCACGCAGACAGCCAGGTGCACAGTCAGCCAGGCCGGGCCCTTCCTCCTGAATGCCACAAAGGCCATGGCTAGGCAACTCCTGTGGGTGACAGTGATTGCAGTGCTGTGGATGACGAAGATGGCACTGGAGGTGACTGGTGCTGAGCCCCGGGGGGAGAGCCACTGTCTAAGAACCATCCCTGAGCTTTGTCCTGTGTGGCCATGGCCAGCAGCATGGAGGGTGGCTCCCACCACTGGAGCTCTTGCTGCAACGGGAGGAATACCAGCTGTTCACATGCACAGGCTTCATCCACCCTATCCGGGGGCAGGGACAGGCAGGCCTCTGTGCAGGCCCAGGTCCTGGAAACTAAAAGAGTAGCACAGCAGACCATCTGCAAACACACCGTTTGCTGCTAAGGATGGCACTCGGTGACTTCCAGGCAGCCAGTACGCCTGCATCCTCTCCACCCGGCTGGGTGTTTGAGCGGTGTTTTCCTAGCACACGGACCAGCATGGGCTGACTAGGCACCCACCACTGCTGAGCGCCACCCAGTGGTTCTCACGGGCACTCTCACTCCTCACAGTGCAGACTCTGGGCAGAGAGGCCTGGAGGGAAAGGCCAGCACAGAGCAGCAACTCACAGGGATAGACACCACCCTAAGCCTCAGGAGCCCAACTAACCCAGACCCAACACTTTCCCAACCTTCCTGACAGCCAGGGGTGAGGGCAACCTGTCTCATGGCTCCCACGAGGACAGGCTCAACCTTGAGGAGGCTGGAGCCCTTGGACCTGGTCACAGCATGACCCGGTAACACAGGACTCACCACAAGGCCCAGCAAAGCAAGACATGAGATCAGAGCCCATGGGGGCATCGGCACCCCGAGTAACACGGGTTCTAAATCTCACTTCTGGGTGAGCTCAGAGCCCATGGGGGCATCGGCACCCCGAGTAACACGGGTTCTAAATCTCACTTCTGGGAAGCAGCAAGCGTGAGCTCTCAATCAGCAGCCTCAAGGGCCCCTGGTGCTCCAAAAAAGCTGTCCCAGGAGAGAGGAGCAAGCCTGGAGAAGACCCCTGCCCACTCCCGAGCCCTGCCAATGGGTGAGAACTCCTGCAAGCACAGGACTGTTTCCAAATAACCGAGCTATCCCAGAACAAAGCTCAAGAATTTTTACAGGAATGCAGACATCCATCACCTCACAAGGTGAAACTCAAAATACATGGCGTCCAGCTAGGCACGGTGGCTCACGCCTGTAATCCCAGCACTCTGGGAGGCCAAGGTGGACGGATAACTTGAGGTCAGGAGTTTGAGACCAGCCTGTTCACCAACATGGTGAAACCCTGTCTCTACTAAAAATACAAAAATTAGCCAGGTGTGGTGGCACACGCGTATAATCCCAGCTACTTGGGAGGCTAAGGCGGGAGAATCACTTGAACCCAGGAGGCGGAGGCTGCAGTGGGCTGAGATCGTACCACTGCACTGCAGCCTGGGCGACAGAGTGAGATGCCATCTCAAAAAAAGAAAAAAGATACATATATATATATATATATAAAATCCAAAATATTAATATATATATTATATATTATATATATATATATATATAAAATCCAAAAATTGCCAGGCCTACAAAGGAAAAAAACAGACCCCTTAATGAGAAGAAAATCAGTCAACTCAAACTGACCCAATGTTAGAATTAGCAGACAAGACATTAAATCTAAGCTGAAACACGGAAGATATTTTTTAAAACAATCCAAACTGAACTTGCAGAAGTGAAAACTATGAAAACCACTGAGTGGGATGAACAGCAGATTAGACATTGCAGAAGAAAAGATGAGTGAACCCGAAGACACAGCAACAGAAACCGCAAAACAGGCACAAAGCTTTACTGAGCCGCGGTGGGACGAGGCCGAGCAGCCTGGTACCTGCGTGCCTGAGGTCCTGAGGAGAAGAGAGGGACAGAACAAAAGTCTGCAGATATAAAGGTTCAAAATGATCCAAATTTCATGAAAACTACAAAGCCCCAGATCCAAAAATCTCAATGAACTACAACTACAAGCAGAAGGTAGAAAACCGTACCAAGGTCCATCGTAATCAAGTTGCTCAAAAGCACTGAGAAAAAATCCTGGAGGCAGCAGAGGAACAAACACGACAGCAGACAGCTCATCAGACACCACGCGAGTGATGAAGGGAGACCACCCCCTGTCAAGCACTAAAAACCCCGTCAATCTGGAATTCTATACATAGAGAAAATATCTTTCAAAACAAAGGTGAAACAGACACCTTCAGACAACCAAAAGCTGAAAGAATTCACCACCAGCAAACCTGCCTTACGATACATATTAAAGGAAATCCTTCAGACAGAAGTAAAATCACACCAGAAGGAAACCTGGACCTACACAAAGAAATGAGAAGGTGTGGATGGTAAACTGATGGGAAAATATATAAAACTTTTTTTCTGGGATTTTATATTTCTTTAAAAGATAATTGTATGAAGGAAAAAACATATATCTGGAGGTTATAAAATATGTAAAGGTAAAATATATCATCATGATGATGGCACAAGGATCAGGATAAGAAAAATAGAAAATCACTTAAAGACATACTATACACCCTAAAGCAACGTCTCCCAAAAGTTGTAGACAATAAGCTAACAAATAAGATACAGTAGAATCATTTAAAAATATCCAATCCTAAAAAGGCAAGAGAGAAGACAAAAGAAAACAAAAATTGAGACAAATAGGCCGGGCATGGTGGCTCACACCTGAAATCCCAGCACTTTGGGAGGTGGGTGGATCACCTGAGGTCCGGAGTTCAAGACCAGCCTGGCCAACATGGTGAAACGCCATCTCTACTAAAAATACAAAAACAATTAGCTGGGCGTGGTGGCGCGTGCCTGTAACCCCAGCTACTCAGGAGACTGAGGCAGGAGAATCACTTGAACCCGAGGGGTAGAGGCTGCAGTGAGCCGAGATCGCACCACTACACTGCTGCCTGGGTGACGAGCAAAACTCTGTCTCAAAAAAAAAAAAAAAAAAAAAAAATTGAGACAAATGGAAAACAAATAGCAAGATAATAAATTTAAATCCGGCCGGGCGCGGTGGCTCAAGCCTGTAATCCCAGCACTTTGGGAGGCCGAGACGGGTGGATCACGAGGTCAGGAGATCGAGACCATCCTGGCTAACACGGTGAAACCCCGTCTCTATTAAATACAAAAAAACTAGCCGGGTGAGGTGGCGGGCGCCTGTAGTCCCAGCTACTTGGGAGGCTGAGGCCGGAGAATGGCGTGAACCCGGGAGGCGGAGCTTGCAGTGAGCTGAGATCCGGCCACTGCACTCCAGCCTGGGTGACAGAGCGAGACTCCGTCTCAAAAAAAAAAATAAAATAAAATAAATAAATAAATAAATAAATAAATAAATTTAAATCCATAAATAATCACATTAAGTGATTAAATGTAAATAGCCTAAATACCTAAAAGGCAGAGACTGTCAGACTGGGTAAGAAGCAAAATCCAACAATACAAAGAAGCAGACTATAAGAAACATATTTTAAATATAAAAACACAAATATGCTAAAAATAAAAGGACAGAAAAAGATACACCATGTTACTGTTAATCAAAATAAACTGGAATGGGCCAGACGCAGAGGGTCACACCTGTAATCCCTGTACTCTGGAGGCCGAGGTAGGCAGATCACATCACGCCTGTAATCCCTGCAGTCTGGGGGCTGAGGCAGGTGGATCACATGAGGCCAGGAGTTCAAGACCAGCCTGGCCAACATGGCAACACCCCCTCTCTACTACAAATACAAAAATTAGCCAGGCATGATGGCACATGCCTGTCATCCTAGCTACTAGGGAGGCTGAGGCATGAAAATTACTTGAACCCAGGAGGCGGAGGTTGCAGTGAGCCAAGATCGTACCTCTGCACTCCAGCCTGAGCAACACAGTGAGACTCCGTCTCAAAAAAACAAAAGAAAACAAACTGGAATGGCTATATTAATATCAGACAAGACAGATTTCAGAGCAGAGAATATTCTGAAGGATAAAAAAAATCATTTGATAATGATAAAGGCATCAAATCATCAAGAGGACATAACAATCTCCTGAGCATTTCTGTACCTAACAGCAGAGCTTCAAAATACACGAAGCCAAAACTGACTGAACAACAAGAATAGAGAAATCCAGTTATAGTGGGAAATTTCAATACCCCCCTCACAATAATTGGTAGTACAAACACAAAGTCAGCAAAGTAGAAATAAAAAAATAAGTATCGAACAGAAATAATGACATAAAAACAAAGACAACAGAAAGTCAATGAAACCAAAAGCTGATTCTTTGGAAAAATCAATAAAATTAATAAGCCTCTAGCCAGACAGTTCTCTTCCACTTGAAAAAGGGCATCTAAGAAACACCCATACCTAATATTGCGCTTAATGGTAAGAGAGTAAAAGCTTCCTACCTTAGATCAGGAACAAAAAAAAAAAAGATGTACCACATCTCAAGCACTAAAAAAACCTGCCAATTGTATTGAAGACTGTGGCCAGTGCAATAAAGCAAGAAAACAAAATACGGCATCTGGACTGGAAAAGAAAAAGTAAGATGATCTTTATTTGCAAATGACGTAATTGTCTAGGTAAAAAATCTATTGGAATCTACAAACAGCTACTAGAATGAATAAATGAGTTTAGCAGGGTTACAAGATACGAGATCAATATACAAAACTCAATTCTACTTCCATATACTAGCAATGAAAAATCAAAAGTGAATATAAAAACAATACCATTTACAATAGCATCAAAAATTTTAAAAGAGTTAATAGAGGGAATGACATCACCAAATAGAGAAGTAGAAGCAATCTGGCTCCACTCACCCTCTCAAAACCAAAACCAAACATCCAGCACCAAGAATATCACCAGCAATATTCCAGAACTCAAATCTGAGGATGAGACCAGAGAACTGAAAAAACTCCAGGCAGACAGTAAGCTGCAAAGAACCTCTAAGCAAACATCCAAGAAAAAACAAAACAAGCCAGACAGGAAAGCCTAGATAACAAATCCTTGAATGCAAAACCACAGACATATGTGCACAAGAAACAACAGCGAACGGAAAACCGTGACCTTCTCAAACAGCCAAAGCAAAGAGCCAATGACCAACCTTAATGAGATGGCAACATGTAAGTGCTCAAATCAAGAATTCAAGATAACAGTTAAAAAAAAAACTCAGCAAACTCTGACATAGAAAAACAATTCACAAATTTGTCAGACAAATTTAACAGAGATTGAAATTTAAAAAAAAAATCAAACAGAAATCCTGGAACTAAAAAATACATTTGTTGATCTGAAAACCGCTTACAGGCTCTCAACAGCAGAATGAATCAAGCAGAGGAAACAATCAGTGAGCCTGAGGACTGGCTATTTGAAAATATACAGAAGAGGGAACACAAAAGAGAAAAAAGAATTAAAAGGAATGAAGAACACGTGCAAAATACAGAAAACTGCCTCAGAAGAGCAAACCTAAGAATTGCTGGGGTTCAAGAAGGAACTGAGCAAGAGGAAGAGGCAGAAAGTTTATTCAAAGAAATAATTACAGAAAAATTTTCAAACCTTCAGAAAGACGTAAATGTCCAGGTACAGGGAGGTCAGAGATCACCAAACAAATTTAATCCAAATAAAACTACCCTACAGAATATAATAATCAAATTCTCAAAAGTCAAGGATGAAGAAAGAATCCTACAAATAGTAAGAGAAAAGCAGCAAATATATTTATAAAGGAGCTCCAATGTATCTGGCAACAGACTTCACTAGGAAACCCATATAGGCCAGGAGGCAGTGGGATGATATATTCAAAGTGCTAAAGGAAAAAAAAAATGCAACTGTCAACTCAGGACACACTTTCAAACATGAAAGAGTAAAGCTGAGGGAATTCATCAGACCCAACTTACAAGAAATGCTAAAAAGAAGTTCTTCAATCTGAAAGAAAAAGACACTAATGTACAAAAAGAAAACATGTGAAGCATAAAACCCACTGGGAAAAGTAAATACACAGACTCAGAATAATACTGTGAATGTGGTGTGCATTCCTGCACATCTCTAGTATGAAGACTAAAAGAAAAATGTACCAAAAATCACAACTACAGCAACCTGTAAAGAGATAGCCAATATAAAAACAAATCAATCGAAATAACAAATGAAAATTTGGGGGAAAGATGCAGCTAAAGTACAGAATTTTTTAGTTTTTTGTTTCTATACTTTCCTCTGTGATCAAAGATAAGGCGTCATGTGTTTAAAATAATTTTTTAAGAGGGGTCTCACTGTGTCACCCAGGCTGGAGTGTGATGGCATGATCACAGCTCACTGCAGCCTCAAACTCCCGGGCTCAAGCAATCCTCCTATCTCAGCCGGCTGAGTACCTAGGGTACAGTCACAGAGATAATTTGTTATAAATACAAAATGCTTTTTGTAAGCCTGATGGTACACTACATGTAATATATACACTAAAAATACAAAGCAACAAATTAAAACATACCAACAGAGAAAATCTCTTGACCACATGCAAAGGAAGACAGTAAGGAAGAGAGGAGTTACAATCAGAAAACAAGCAACAAAATGGCAATATTAAGTCTTTATCCATAATATTGAAAGCCAATGTACTAAATTCTCCAACTAAAAGACGTAACAGTGGGCCAGGCACAGTGGCTCATGTTTGTAATCCCAGCACTTTGGGAGGCCAAGGTGGAAGGATCACTTGAGGCCAAGAGTTGAAGACCAGCCTGGGCAACATAGCAAAACCTCGCCTCTACAAATAAATAAATAAATAAATAAATAAAATACCCAGGTGTGGTGGCACATGCCTGTAGTCCTATCAGGAGGCTGGGGTGAGAAGACTGCTTGAGCCCAGGAGTTCAAGACTACAGTGAGCTATGATCACACCACTGCACACCAGCCTGGGCAACAGAGTGAGACCCTGTCTCAAAAACAAGCAAAAAACACAGAGTGGCTAAATGGATTAAAAAACAAGATCAAACTTATGCTACCTATAAGAAACCAACTTTACCTATAAAGACACACGCAGACAAAGTCAAAGGGTGGAAAAACATAAATGGAAACCAAAAAGAAAAGAGCAGGAATAGCTGTACTTATAGATGACAAAACAGACTAAAAGTCAAAGACTGTAAAAACAGCAGGAGCAGCTATACTTACAGAAAATAGACTTACAGGTCAGACTGTAAAAAGACACAGAGAAAATCACTATATGATGATAAAGGGGTCAATTCAGCAAGAAGATACAACAATTATAAATATCTATGCATCCAACACCAGAGCACCCAGATACATAAAGCAAACACTGAGAGACTGAAAGTGAGAGGCAGACTGCAACACAGTAACAGTAGGGGCTTCAACACCCCTGCTCTATAGGGTGTTTCCAGCCAGAAATCAACGGAAACACTGGAGTGAAACCACACGCTAGGTCAAGCAGCTCTAACTGACATTTATGGAACATTTCACCCAGCTGCTGCAGGACGCCCATTCTTCTCATCAGCAAACGGAACATTCTCCAGAAGAGAACATATGTTAGGCCACAGAACAAGTTTCAACAGATTCAAACAAGTTGAAATCATACTATCTTTTCTGACTACAAGGAAATACAACTAGAAAGCAATAAGAGGAACCTCAAAAACTACACAAACACATGGAAATTAAACAACAGGCTCCTGAATGATCAATGGGTTAATAATAAGAAAAATTTTAAATTTCTTGAAACAAACGGAAATGGAAACACAGTATATCAAAGTCTATGGGATACAGCAAAAGCGTTGCTAAGACAGAAGTTTATAGCAACAAACACAGTAAAAAAAGCAGAAGACTTCAAATAACCCAACCATGAACCTCAAGGTACCAGAAAAGTGAGAGCAAACCAAATCCAAAATTAGTAAAAGAAAAGAAATAATAGAGATCAGGAGATCAGAGCAGAAGTAAATTAAATTGAGACTAAAAAAAAATACCAAAGATCAATGAAACAAAAAATTATTTCAAAAACATAGATAAGGCAGGCACGGTGGCTCACTCCTGTAATCCCAGCACTTTGGGAGGCCGAGGCGGGCGGATCACTAGGTCAGGAGTTTGAGACCAGCCTGACCAACACAGTGAAACCCCATCTCTACTCAAAATACAAAAAATTAGCCGGGCGTGGTGGCGGGCGCCTGTAATCCCAGCTGCTTGGGAGGCTGAGGAGAATCACTTGAAGCTGGGAGGTGGAGGTTGCAGCGAGCCGAGATCATGCCACTACACTCCCCAACAGGCGACAGTGCGAGACTCCGTCTCAAAAAATAAATAAATAAATAAATAAAAATTCACAAACATTTAGCTCAAATTTAAAAAAGAGAAGATCAAAATAAAATCAGAAAACAAAAGGGACATTACAACCAATACCACAGAAATACAAAGGATTGTTAGGAACCACTACGAACGACTATACCACAACAAACTGGAAAACCCAGGAGAAACGTACAAATTCCTGGGTGCAAACACCCTGCAAGACTGAGCCATGAAGAAATGGAAAACACCTGAACAGACCAATAAGTAACAAGATCAAAGCAGTAATAAAAAGTCTTGCCGGGCGCGGTGGCTCAAGCCTGTAATCCCAGCACTTTGGGAGGCCGAGACGGGCGGATCACGAGGTCAGGAGATCGAGACCATCCTGGCTAACACGGTGAAACCCCGTCTCTATTAAGACATACAAAAAACTAGCCGGGCGAGGTGGCGGGCGCCTGTAGTCCCAGCTACTCGGGAGGCTGAGGCCGGAGAATGGCGTGAACCCGGGAGGCGGAGCTTGCAGTGAGCTGAGATCCGGCCACTGCACTCCAGCCTGGGCGACAGAGCGAGCCTCCGTCTCAAAAAAAAAAAAAAAAAAAGTCTTTCATCAAAGAAAATCCCAGGTCCTGATAGCTTCACTGCTGAACTTCCAACAGTTAAGGAAGAACTAGTATCAACTGTACTCAAACTATTCAAAAAAACTGAAGGGGGGAACACTTCCAAAGTCATTGTACATGGCATTATCCTGCTACAAAAACAGACAGGGACACGCAGAAAAAAAAAACGACAGGCCAACATCCCTGATGAACACAGATGCAAAAACCCTCAACAAATGACTAGCAACCCAAATTCAACAACACATTAAAAAGATCATTCACCATCATCAAGTGGGATGTGTCCCAAGGTTGCAAGGATGGTTTAACAGATGCGTATCAATCGACATATAACATTACACAGTACCAAGGGAAAAAAGCAATCATGTCAACAGATGCTGAAAAAGCTTCAATAAAATTCAGCATCCCTTCATTATAAAAGCTCTCAGCAAACTGCATATAGAAGGAACATACCTTAAAACAATAAAGGCCATATATGACAAACCCACAGGTAACAGTGTATTGAACAAGGAAAAACAGCTTTTCTCTAAGATCTGCAACACAGCCCATTTCTACCACTTTTATTCAACAGAATACTGGAAGTCCTACCTAGAGCAATTACGCAAGAGAAAGAAATAAAAGTCACCCAAATTGGAGAGGAAGAAGTCAAAATTATCCTTATTCACAGATAACAAAATCTTCTATTTGGAAAAACTGAAAGACTTCACCAAAAAACTATTAGAACTTACAAAAAGGTTTCAGTAAAGATGCAGAATTCAAAACCAACATAAAAAAATCAGCAGCATGTATCATGCCAACAGCAAATAATTGGAAAAAGAAATCAGGCCAGGCACGGTGGCTCATGCCTGTAATCCCAGCACTTTGGGAGGCTGAGGCGGGTGGACCACCTGAGTCAAGAGTTCGAGACCAGCCTGACCAACAGGGAGAAACCCCGTCTCTACTAAAAATACAAAAAATGAGCCCGGCGTGGTGGTGCACAACTGTAATCCCAGCTACTTGGGAGGCTGAGGCAGGAGAATCGCTTGAACCCAGGAGGCAGAGGTTGCGGTGAGCCGAGATCGCGCCATTGCACTCCTAACTGGGCAACAAGACCAAAACTCTGTCTCAAAAAGAAAAAAGAAAAAGAAAAAAAGACATTAAGAAAATCCCATTTACTGCTGGGCATGGTGGCTCACACCTGTAATCCCAGTACTCTGGGAGGTCGAGGCGGGTGGATCACAAGGTCAGGAGATCAAGACCATCCTAGCTAACACGGGAAACCCTGTCTCTACTAAACATACAAAAATTAGCCAGGTATGGTGGCGGGCACCTGTAGTCCCAGCTACTTGGGAGGCTGAGGCAGAGAACTGCTTGAACCCGGGAGGCAGGTGTTGCAGTGAGCCGAGATCGCACCACTGCACTCCAGCCTGTGTGACAGAGCAAGACTCTGTCTCAAGGAAAAAAAAAAAAGACTTAAATCTAAGACCTGAAACTACAAAACTACTAGAAGAAAACAAAGGGGAAATGCAAATTCTTTTGGAAATTGGTCTGGGTCAGATTTTTTTTGTGTAAGACCTCAAAAGCACAGGCAACAAAGGGGAAAAAAAAATAGGCAAAAGTAAAAAAATTTACATCAAGTTGAAAAGCTTCTGCACAGCAAAGGAAATAATCAACAAGCCAGGTCTGTAATCCCAGACGCTTGGGAGGCTGAGGCAGGAGGGTCTCGAGCCCAGCAGTTCGAGGCTGCAGTGAGCTATGGTCGCACCACTACACTCCAGCGTGGATGACACAACAAGACCCGAAGCAAGAAACAAAACTATCAAAGCAGTGACGAGACAATCTACAGAATGGGAGAAAATATCTGAAAACTATCCACCCAACAAGGCCTAAATAACCAGATTATATAAGAAATTCAGCTCAACAGCAAAAACACAAATAACTTTATTAAAAAATGGACAGAAGATCTGAATAAATATTTCTCAAAAGAAGACATACAAATGGCCAACGTGTATGAAAAATGCTCAACATGACTAATCACCAGAAAAATGCAAATCAAAACCACAATAAGATTTCATCTCACCCTAGTTAAAACGGCTTTTATGAGAAAGACCAGGAATAGCAGATGCTGTTGAGGATGTGGAGAAAGGGGAGCTGTCGTACACTGTTGGTGGGAATGTAAGTTAGCACGGCTGCTATGGAAAACAGTATGGAGGTTCTTCGAAACACTACAAACAGAACTGCCATCGGACCCAGCAATCCCACTACTGGGTATAGCCCCAAAAGAAGGGAAATCAATATACTGAAGAAATACTGCACTCCCACGCTCACGGCAGCACTACTCACAATAGCCAAGATTTGCAATAGACCTAAGTGTCCATCAAAGGATGATGGAGCCGGGCGCGGTGGCTCAAGCCTGTAATCCCAGCACTTTGGAAGGCCGAGATGGGCAGATCACGAGGTCAGGAGATCAAGACCATCCTGGCTAACACGGTGAAACCCCGTCTCTACTAAAAAAATACAAAAAACTAGCCAGGTGAGGTGGTGGGTGCCTGTAGTCCCAGCTACTCGGGAGGCTGAGGGAGGAGAATGGCGTGAACCTGGGAGTCGGAGCTTGCAGTGAGCTGAGATCTGGCCACTGCACTCCAGCCTGGGCGACAGAGCAAGACTCCGTCTCAAAAAAAAAAAAGGATGATGGATACAGAAAATGTGGTACATAAAACACAATGAAATACTAGCCATAAGAAAGGACAAAATCTTGTTATTTGCAGCAACACAAACAGAACTGGAGGTCATTCTGTTAAGTGAAATAAACAGGCACAGAAAGACAAATAATGCATGTTCTAACTCAAAGGTGGGAGCTAAAAATGTGGACTTCATGAAGACAGCAGACTGGTGACTATCAGAGGTGAGGGGGAAGAGGGGATGAATAGAGGTTGATTAATGAATAGTTAGGAAGAAGGAATAAGGCCCAGTGTGCGAAAGTTCGGCAGGTGACAACAGTTAACAAGAATCTACAGTATATTTCAAATACCAGAAGAGAGCAATTCAAATGTTTCCAGCATGACATAAACGTTTGGGATGATCGATATCCCAATTACCCTGATCTGATCATTACACATTATACGAATGTATCAAAACGTCACAGGTACCCTGAAAACATCTATTTTGTATCAATAAAAGATAAATCTTGGCATTAAAAATTTAAAGAGTTAAATACAAATCTTACAAAAGGTATAAAAGACCTAATACTGGAAACTACAAAACACTGCAAAGAAAAACTAAAGAAGACCTAAATAAATAAAGAGATAACACCGTATTCATGGGTCAAAGACTCAATGTTACAATACTGTCAATTCTTCCCCAGATTCAATGGAATCTGCCGCCTGGCCCCAAGAAAAACAGGGAGCTTTGCAGAAACTGACAAAGTGACTGAAAAATTCATGAGAACCAAGAACAGATAAAGCAATTTTGACAAAGAAGAGACAAAAAATTTCAAGTCTCATATTAAATCAGAAGCAGTTACCAAGACAGTCGGTCACAGAGATAAGTGAAACAGGAAAGAGTCCACAAACAGACCCACACATATATGGACAACTGATTTGCAACAAAGATGCAGTTCAGTGGAGAAAAGACAGTCTTTTCAACAAACGTTTCTCTTTTCAACAACTGGTTCTCCATGTGCAAAAAAAAAAAAAACTTCAATCTGTAGCTTGCACCATATACCAAAAAATCAAAAAGGATCATAGCCCTAAATGTAAAACCTAAAACTATCTTCAGTGAGGAAACCCTGTGACGACCCTGGTTTCGGCGAAGGTTTCTCAGATATGACAAGAGCACTCGGAAAAGGTCTAGCTGATAAACTGGACTGCATGAAGATTAACAATTCTACTCCTCGGAAGACGCTGTGAAGAGGACTGAAAAACAAGGCACAGACTTAAAGTATTTACAAACCGTATCTCTGATTAGGGACCTGCATCCAGAATACATGAGAAACCATTACAGGCTGGGCGTGGTGCCTCACGCCTATAATACTAATACCTTGGGAGGCTGAGGCGGGCAGATCACCTGAGCACAGGAGTTCAAGACTAGCCTGGACAACATGGGGAAACCCTGTCTCTACAAAAAATACAAAACTTAGCTATGTGTGGTGACACACGCCTGTAGTCTCAGCTACTTGGGAGGCTGAAGTGGGAGGACCGCTCGAGCCCAGGAGGTCAGGCTGCAGTGAGCTGAGATTGTACCACTGCACTTCAGCCTGGGCAACTGAGTGAGACCCTGTCTCAAAAAAAAAAAAGATAAAAACTTAACAATAAGAAAAGAAACAACTCAGCTAAAAAAAAGAAAAAGAACAGATATTTCCCCAGAGAGGGATGACAAATGGGCCCATGAAGATGCCCAACGTCACTGTCAACGGGGAAATGCACACTCAAATGCTGTGCGACGCCTCCACACGCCCCTCAGACGGGGGATAGTTAAAAGACTGATCTCAGAGAAACGGAAGGACTCATTCTCTGCTTGTGGGCATATAAAACAGTGTAACTCCCTTGGAAAACAATGTGGCGGTTTCTTAAAAAGCCAAACATATGCCTCCCCTATGATCCCGCCACTCTACTCCTAGGTATTTACCCAAGGGAAACAAAAGCCCACGTCTACACAAAGACCTGTCGGCACACGAAGGTTCACAGCAGCTTTATCTGCAACAGCCACAACCTGCAAACGACCCACATATCCGTCAACGGGTGACAAACTGCAGGCACCTGGACACCGCTTGGCAATGAAAAGGAGGAATTACAGACAACAGCTACGACACACAGGGAGCACACAACAATCGTGCCGAGTGACAGCTCGACAAGAGTGTGTATCCTGTGTGAGTCCATCTACGTGGAATTCTAGAAAACTCCAAGCAATCTATAGGGACAGAAGACAGCTGCCTGGGCTCGGGCAGGGGCAGGAAGGAGTGATCACAAAGGAGCACAGGGGTCTGGGGGTGACGGGAACACTCGTTTTTTGATTGTGTTGCTTTCACAGATGTAACCATACTCCTGAACTTGTCCAACTGGACGCTTTAAATAATGTGCAGATTACTGTGTTTGTAATACCTTTATAGTGCCAGTTTGTTTGTTTTTAATGAGGTGACTAGGAGGAGGGGCCTCGGCTGCCCTGCATTCACTGCACTCACCCAAAGCGCTGGTGTCTGTTGAGGGTGAACAGCAGGTAGTCAGCCATGGTCTCCTCCCCGACCAGGTGGTCCAGCACCGTTCCTGTGGAAGCAGCAGCCGAGGTAAGCACTGGAAAGAGCCCACATCTATGCTCTTGCCAAGCTCCAGCACATCCCTTCCAGTCTCAGCCCAAAGACACTGTGCTCGTAAGGAAGAGGCCACCCACCGACAGAGGCTCCCACAGAGGACGGCACTCGGCTGTGGTCCCAGGTCCAACTCCTGCCTGGCATCCGCGACCTACCTCTCTGCCCCGGTCCATCAAACAAGGAAAGCAAAGGCCGCTCATGGGGCCACTCACGGGGCAGGGCATAACGGTGACCAGAGCCCATCAGCTATGCGCTACTACAGCTCTCACACTAAGCTCCGAGGAAGGTCCGGCAGCAACCAGGTCAAAGGCAATAACAACCTCAGTGTAGGGCCCTGTGCCACAGTCAGTCCTAAAGGTGGGGTGGCAGGGGCCCCAGCCCCAGCCCAGCCCCGGCTCACCACACAGGGCCAGCTTCAGGCCTGTCTCCACACTTTCAATCCGAGGAGCCAGCACTCCAGGAGTGTCCAACAGGAACATCAGGGGCTGCTCAGAGACCTGTGTGGGCACAGAGGGCACAATCAGGCCGCAATGGCAGCCTCCCACCCAGGTGGGCTGCTCAGGAAGCCTGGGCAGCCCCAGACACCCAGCGCTCCGAGGAAGGCCTCGGGGACCCAACCCCACGGCAGCGTCACTCTCACGAAGCTCCAGGCTCCCCAGAGGATCTAATTCCCAATTAATTTGGAGAATAAATAAAAGCATCAGGTCCCAACAGCTTGTCTTCTGCTCCCGAACAAACCACAAGGAAGGGAGTGGAGGGCGGGGGACGTGCTGCTCAGGTCTGCCCTGACTGCTGCGTGGCCCTGGACAGTGGCCTCCTCACCTGGAAATGGGGAAAACAGTGTGCCTTCCCCGAAGGTTTGGCGTAAAGACTATGAGGACTATGGAGTAAGGATGGGGGCAGCGCCTGCCAGGGGGTGCTCAGCGGGGACACTGAGTGGAGGGAGGGAAGCGTGGTCAGCAGCAGGAAGCCACGCAGAGGTCAGCAGGTGCCAGATGCCTGCACAGCTCCTGACAGAGTGCTGGGCCTGGCCCCTGAGGACTCTACCTGAATTCTGGACATCACAGCTCTGGTGATTCCAGGCTCGCCACCCACCCTGGCGGCTTTTCCTGCAGGAAAAGGAGAAAAGGAGGCTCAAATGTATACTAAATACAGAAGCTGCAGAACAAGCAGGGAGACGTATGTAACAAACACATCTGGCCAAAATGGAAAAACCTAAAAGCCAAATGAGTTTCCCAAGGCTATGATTTGTTTCACTTTCAGTCCCAAACCAGCACTTTCCAAGCCACACAGAGGCTGAGATTATTCAACAAACGCACCAGAACTTGCCTCCCCAGGACTGGAAAGAAACTGTCAGACTGTGGCGGTCAGACCACAGCTGCTCCTTCCACGCGGTCCCCCTCCTGGACCCACCCCTGCACCCCAAGGTCAGCCTGCCTCCCACAGCACTGTCCACAGGGGGCTGGCTGCTCCAGGACCCAGCTCAGGGGATATCCCAAGGAGAGGCCACTCCACTGTGGACAAACAATGCAAGAATAAAAAAACACAAGTGTCCATCCAGATGAATGGACAGACAGGATGTGGTCTATACACACAATGAGGTGATCAGCCTTAAAAAGGAATAAAATTCTGACACACAACACAGAGGAACCTTGAGAAACATCACCATCAGTGACATCAGCCAGTCACAAAAGGCCAAGTACTGGGAGTCCCCTTGGAGGAGGTAGTTACAGTCATCACATTCACAGACAGAAAGTGGAACGAGGGGTGTACGGGGCTTGGGGAGTGACTCTTCATATTTACAGTTTCATTTTCAGGTAACCAAAATATTTGAAAATAGTGGTGCTGGTTGCATAACCCTATAAATGTACTTAATGCCACTAATAAAAAATAACACGCTTAAAAATAAACTTAAAAGACTAAATGACTGTAACAACTCTCCGATTAGCACCAAAAACACTCTGTAAAATAATGGTTCGCTATAGTTTAAAGCCTTCAGATTTGCACATCACGAATGGGTTTGTTAGAAGCCGATAAGGACTTGAATTAAACTTGAAAACACTGAAGGAAAAGAGCACACGGGGCAGTGAGGGGTGCTGGGGGCTTCGGCTTTGAATCAGAGTCTGAGAAAAGCCAGGAGGGAGGAGCGGAGAGGAGCACCTGCGACTCCAGAGTCCAGGAAACCTCCAGCTACAGCAAGGCGGACGCCATCGGAGGAATGGCCTTGCAGCCTCCCTGCCTGATAATCCAGCCCTGTCTACTTCACACACTTTGAATTCTCTGGATCAAAGGGATTTAAATAAATGAAAAAATACCAAAGTTTAGAAAAGCCATCCTCATATTAAAGATTTTAAAAGAGAGAAAAATTAAGTGTGAAATTCACAGCAGAATGACCTGGCCCCACTGTTCAACCCTCCTGTGAACTGGACTGAACGAGACAAGCCCAGATGCGCTGGGGACTGTGGGGTCAGCAGGAGACTGGCAGTGCTCCTCGGGCACGTCCCCTCCGGGAAAGACGGAGGTATCAGCACACCAGCCGCACGCGCCAGTACCTTTCCTGAGGTGCTGCCTCCGGAGGGAGTTGATCAGGGAGGACTTGCCCACGTTGGGGACCCCGATGACCATGATGCAGTACTCCAGGTTCTGTGGAGGCAGAGAGAGGGGTCACAGGGGCCACCCTGGCCGCTAGAGTCTGAGATTCTCCAAACCCACCCAGGCAAGGGGACCCCAGGCCAGGCCAGCTCAGGGAAGACGGGAGGTTTACGCAGAGGCTCTGCCCACCCAGTGGGGACGGCCTCAGCCCTTTCCACTGAAGAGAACGAGAGGACAAAGGAGGGGCCTCCCTGCCTGGGGCGCAGCACCTTCTCCTTGGAGAGGCCAAGCAGGAGGGGCTGGCCCATCCCGCGCCAGCCTCCCAGCCCCGGGTCCCACCAACCAACCTCTCCTCGGTGGTAGCGGGGGCTGCTCCCCATCAGCTCAGTGACCATCGGGATGATCTGCAACAAACACCCACTCACGGAGCCACCCCAGGTCGGACGTCTGTGCACCGACCCACTCCTGCCACCTCAGAACAGGATTAGGGATTCCAGGTCTCCACTTTCACACATCAGTTAGGAAAACAGAGACCTCGTATCTGGAATTCTACCCAACATTTCATAGGCAAACTGGGCATTGCCCTTCATCTGGAGGTAGCACACGCAAGTATCCGGTACTGGGAAACTGGAGTTCTGTCCAGCCCAGATGTCAGACTAAGCTCTGGGGCCCGAGGACCACCTATGCCCGTCCCCTACCATCAAAACAAGCAGGGCAGACCCGGGGCTTCAGGGACAGCTGTGACTGTAACTACCTTCTAATGAAGAAGTACATCAAGCCAGAAAATTCTGCCACGTACAACTGGAAACATGAGCTACCTGAGTCTCCAAAAGACTGACCACCTACAACCCTGGAATGTGTTCACAGCCTGACCTCGTGCCCTCAGTACAGTGAGATGCACTTGCCCCAGGAGGTCACATTCATGTGTGGCAGCTAGAAACCAGCATCCAGGATCTTTTCCAAAGCCCTGCTTCTTACTAAAGCATAAAACAGTTTATAGTACTCCTCGAACCTACTGAAGCAGAAACGTCAGAGCACAGACAAAAAGCCTACCTGCTTGACATTTTCATCCTTTAAACAGTTGGTAAAAATGACATTTTTTAGGCCTTCTCCTTCTAAGCGTTGCATAATTTTCTGAAAGACACAAAACATTTCCATTTGACTTTTTTTATTGGAGTCTCGGCTCTGTCACCCAGGCTGGAGTGCAGTAGCACAATCTCGGCTCCCTGCAACCTCCGCCTCCCCGGTTCAAGTGATTCTCATGCTTCAGCCTCCCAAGTAGCAGGGATTACAGGCGTGCGCCACCACATCCAGTTAATTTTTGAATTCACTAGCCCTAACATGCAGTGAAACCAGTGCAAAGCTGTATCATATTTCTAAACATCAGTGTTGTTCATCAGTGGACCTAAAAATATGACTGATGTAAATCAACAAGTCCTTCACCGATTCAGCTGGTTTTATTGAGCTGTCCATCAAGATGACATAGATGGAGAGATCAAGCACAAGACACACACCTGAAGCCACACACTCTGGGTAGCAAATGCACTCGGGTGTCCCTGCTCAGGGAGGTGGAAGGCAGGCCACCCAGAGGCAAGTCAACCTCTCTCCCTGGATTCTTCAGAAGCACTGGCCTTTCTCTGACCAGGCGAGACACTGCTGTGCCCTGTACTAGACGGCTACCCACCAGTCTACAAAAAGTTGCATTTCCAAAGGCAGAAGTAGCCACTGAAGTGATGTAAAAGTACCTAACTAGCGAAAGCACTTGTGATGATTTAAAAAGTAAAATAAAAAAAAAAAACAGGCCAGGTGTGGTGATCCCAGCACTTTGGGAGGCTGAGGCGGGCAGATCACCTGAGGTCAGGAGTTTGAGACCAGCCTGGCCAACATGGCGAAACCTTGTCTCTACTAAAAATACAAAAATTAGCTGGGCATGGTGGCACACATCTGTAATCCCAGCTACTCGGGAGGCTGAGCCAGGAGAATTGCTTGAACCCAGGAGGTGGAGGCTGCAGTGAGCCAAGATCGCGCTATTTCACTCCAGCCTGGGCGACAACAGCAAAACTACATCTCAAAAAAAAAAAAAAAAAAAGACTGGGGGCGGGGGGTGGTCCACGTCTATGTTTACTCAAAAGAAACTATAAACATCAGCTGTGTGGGACAACGGGCCAGTTCCACGTCTGGGTTTTTTTTTTTTTTTTTTTTTTTTTTTTTTTTACCTCCACACACCTTGCCCAGGGTCACCTGCACCCCTGACTCTGCTCTTTGCTTTGGAGAAATCCTTTAGCTCCTTCGGGCCTCCCAGCAGCGCTCCCTGCTTCTGAAATCCCAAGGTGTGCACAAGCTGGCTGGTGGACAAGCCCTTGGTTCAAAGCCACACACCAGACACCTGGGGGCACCACAATCACCACAGAAGACCTCAGACCAGAATGGCCGCATGTGGCTACTAAAACTAATCAAGCAAAATGTGAAAGTCACATGTGGCAGTAGACACATGTCAGGTGCTCACAGGCAGCCACCACGTGAGACACAGAGACCCCATCAGCAAGGAAAGGTCCACAGCACCACCGCGGCCACCACTCGGGCTCTGGCAGCACAGCCTGGCCACTTCCCACAGGAGACGCGCGCTCACTGGGTGTCTGGATCACGAGCCACACGTTAGAGGGAGGCACGCCATATGAGAAATGATGCTGGCACGCTTCTGCAAAGCAAAGGGCTGTTTCTAAAGCAGAGCCTGCCTGGGCAAACTGATAAGAGTATGTGTCCAGCAACTCTTCTATTAGAACAACCGACCTAGGAAGAACACAGCCACACTGCTGAAGGCATCTGCGAGAAAGGCCTTTACCTGCTGCTCTGTAAGATCCGCCAAGTCCATCTTGTTGAGGACCAGCAAGTGAGGCTTAAGCCCAAGGGTTTCCTGAAACAGAGGGTTGCGGCCTGAAAGTGGGATGTGACAAAATTAAGGTAAAAATTCCACCAAAGTTTTACCAGCCAACCAACTATTTTTCTTGACATCAGTGAACGAGTCATCACATCTTGCCAATTCATTCCTCAAGTACAGGAGGAAAGCCCCAGCTGGCAGGAACATTTAAACGGAGGTTTCACAGCCTACCTAGAGAATGCCACCGCTGCAGCCTACTGTCAGGCTTGAATGACCCAGACACATGTATGAAACATGTAAGTTTCAAAGACACGCAGTCTGGACCCCACACCACAGATTCTGACTAACTGGTCTGGAAAGGGGCCTACCAATTCCTATTCTTAAAAGCCTCCCCAGGTAATTCTAACATGTAATATGACTTCAGGCAGGGGGCCTCCCCTGCTCTGTGAAAGGATATTCGGGCATCATGGACCTCGATGATACAGTCCACCAGCTTCAGGCTGCTCTTCATCTTCTTCAGCCCTGGAAAACAAGGACGCCTCAGCGAAGGAGCTCACAACCTTTCTAGAGTAAACGATTCAAGCTGAACCGTCCAGTGTGACACGCCACCATAAATAACCTACAAAGTCTACATCTGAGTGAAGCGTACTAAGTAACAGTAACAGGTAACATCCACTGAGCGCCACCTCCAAGTTCCACACCCTTGGAATGGGAGACCGGGAGGCGCCCTGCCAGAGGGTGGGCCATGTGTCAAAAGCCAGATGCGGTCTTCACCACCTGACTCGTGGCTGACTCTGGGTGGAATATTTAACTGCCATGGGGTTTTTTTCTTTTCTTTTCTTTTTTTTTTTTTTGAGACCGAGTCTCACTCTGTCACCCAGGCTGGAGGGCAGTGGCGCAATCTGGGCTCACTGCAACCTCCGCCTGCCAGGTTCAAGCAATTCTCCTGCTTCAGGCTCCCAAGTAGCTGGGACTACAGGCACGCGCCACCCTGCCCAGTTAACTTTTTGTATTCTTAGTGGAGACGCGGTTTCACCATGCTGGCCAGGCTGGTCTCGATCTCCTGACCTCATGATCCGCCCGCCTCGGCCTCCCAAAGTACTGGGATTACAGGCGTGAGCCACCGTGCCGGGCCTTTCCATTTCCACGGGTCTTAATCTGGGCTATAAAACAGTAACACTGGCTCATCAGGTCCCTGCCACCTTGTAGGAAAGACGACCAGTCCCCTAACCAGGAACACCACACACAACCGAGATAACAAAGCTTCCAGCTTCCCTCCCCTCTAGTGTTGTCCAAAGACCGAGGACACAGCCTCAGACACCCACACGGACCCTTCTTCCAGCTCGGCCCCCAGGGCACGCAGAGCCGAGGCAGGGGTGGCCATCACGACACCTAGAGGGGCTGGGCCGGCCCCAGCGCTCTTCTCGGGGCCGAACTGTGACAAACAGTAAGAAATTACCAAAGACTTATTTAAGCAGGAAAACGACTCAATATATGAGTTAAAGCTGAACAGGTCCTTCATGCCCGCTGTTCCATTTAGTCCCCAAAAGACTCAGAAGTCTATCTTGTCAAGAACACATGGAAACGGAGGCTTCGGGGGATTAAACGGGCAGAAAGCACTTGCTGGGAACAGAGGACGGGGCGGCGGGCCAGAGGTCGGAGGTCAAGCAGGCCCCGGGCCCGCGGCTGCGTTGCGGGGCCACTCGTGGGAACGGGCCTCTCCCGCAGCTGCGCAGAAGGCGTCTCGGCAGCTCCCGGAGCGGGTGAGACCGGGGAAGGAGGGGAGACGAGGGAGGAAGGGGGGGCCCGCCCGGGACGACCGGGAGAGACAGGCGACGGCCGAAACGGCGGTGGGAGGGTAGCACAGGCGCCGCGGCCGTGGGCATGACCTTGCCCCTCCCCGCCGTGCCTCACCCTTGGCCATGTGGCCCGGGAACCAGCGCGCCACGTCGCGGCCGCTCAGTAGGAAGTTCTCCCGCCAGGCGGCCTGGGCGGTGCTGCACAGCGCGCGCGGGACCAGTGTCATGGCAGCACCGTCCCCGGAAACGCTCCCGCAGCCGACCTCCTGCGCGCCGCCGCGACCCGCCTCTCAGGTTCCGGCGCTCCAAGGTCCCGCAGCACGGCCCGCGCGTGCGCACGACGTCGCCTCCGCCCCTGGCGAAGCCTGGAGTGGGCGGGCCCCGGGCCCAGGGGGAGGGGCGAATGGTGGGCCGGGAGCCGGGGCGGGACTAGGAGGAGACCCCGGGGACCCGGGGGGGCGGGGCTCGTGGGTTTAAGAAATTCGCAGATTAACATTCATTAAATATTAAAACTCATCGCTCTCCCTTAAGCATATCCTGAGTATAAGTGTAACAAAATTTAGCAATCTCTTTTTACAATTTGGTAAAATCTCTCAAATACTTTAAATTTACCTTATAAATGTAATCTCTTCATTTTCTTTTTAAGTACTTACGGGTTTTTGTTTGTGTTGTTTTGTTTGAGACAGAGTCTCGCTCTGTTGCCCAAGAGTGCAGTGGCACGATCTCGCTGGTTGCAACCTCCAACTCCCGAGTTCAAGGGATTCTCCCACCTCAGCCTCCGGAGTAGCTGGGATTACAGGCGCCCGCCACCACGCCCAGCTGATTTTGTATTTTTAGTAGAGATGGAGTTCCACCATGTTGGCCAGACTGGTCTCGAACTCCTGACCTCCAGTGATCTACCTGCCTCGGCCTCCCAAAATGCTCGGATTACAGGCATGAGCCACTAGGCGCAGCCTCAAGTACTTCAGGGTTTAATATAACAAACCATTTCCAAATACTGACTTCAGTTCTGTTAAACCAATTAATACAACGAGGCTGAAATATTCTCCACTGTCCAAGACTAGACATAAATGTAGTCGGATTTCAACTCTAAATCAGCAGTCAGCAACTGCTCAACTGCACACTGCATTACAAGAGTATTCCTCTACTGGAATTTTTATTTTTGAGACAGAGTCTCGCTCTGTCACCAGGCTGGAGTGCAGTGGCGCGATCTTGGTTCACTGCAACCTCCACCTCCTGGGCTCAAGCAATTCTCCTGCCTTAGTCTCCCAAGTAGCTGGGACTACAGGTGCACACCACCACGCCCGGCTAATTTTTTTATATTTTTAGTAGAGATGGGGTTTCGCCATGTTGGCCAGGCTGGTCTCGAACTCCTAACCTCAGGTGATCTGCCCACCTCAGCCTCCCATAGTGCTGGAATTATAGGCATGAACCATGGCACCCAGCCTCCACTGGAATTTTTTAAACAAGCTACTGAAAATACCAAACATGCTCAAATTCTAAGCACAAAAATATTGCCATGGTTCTGATGTTCTTAAACCACCTAATACCCTAACACCTAGCTGCAAACATTTTTGGGCGTGAGAGACGTGGCCCCTCCACGGAAGACAGAAGCCTCCCAGGTGGTTTCTGGGCTGAGTGGGACAGTCAGGGCCTCCTGCTAGGTCAATGTCCCCAACCCCCTCCTCACCAAGCTGGTCCCTCACACCCAGAGGGGGCAGCCTGGGTCTTGCTGTCTTTGTCCCTGGGATACAGAACTGATGAAACCTTAAATATCAACGATAAAGATTTTTGTATTTGAAGGAAGCTGCATTCCCTCATGGTCCTAGGAGCACAAAACCACAATAAAACCCTGTGGAATTTGAATTTTTCTCTCAGGCGTCTGATGGGCAGGTGTCCCTGGAGAGACCAGTCTGGTGACACAGCAAATGCAGGTGGGGCTGCTTGCTACAGAGAGAGGCTGGGGCTCGGGAGGCTTGGGGTCAGGGAACGCCCTAGGAGGGGCGATTTGAACAGAGACCAGAGGGTGAGAAGAGAGGAGCCCTGCAGATCCAGGCTGGGGTGGAGGGGCCAGAGAGGGGCCTGGCTTCCCAGCACACTCACCCCAACACTGCCCAGCACCGCAGCACACTCACCCCAACACCACCTGGAACCCCAACACTGCCCAGCACCCCAGCACACTCACCCCAGCACCTTCACCCCAGCACCGCCCACACCCCAACACCCCCAGCACCCCAGCACACTCACCCCAACACTGCCCAGCACCCCAGCACCTTTACCCCAGCACTGCCCACACCCCAACACTGCCCACACCCCAACACTGCCCAGCACCCCAGCACCTTCACCCCAGCACTGCCCACACCCCAACACTGCCCAGCACCCCAGCACCTTCACCCCAGCACTGCCCACACCCCAACACCCCCAGCACCCCAGCACACTCACCCCAGCACTGCCCACACCCCACACACTCCCCAGCTCCCATGGGCCAGGCACCCTGTTTCTCATTTCAGGCCTTATTAGGTATTCACTTCCTCCAGAAAACCCCCAGCCTCTGGACAGGGCACCCTCATCTCCCCAGTGCCTGCGAACCTGCGAAGTGGGCGTCTGACGCAGCAGCAGTTGATGAGCAAGAGGAGGGTTGTCAGCTACGCCGTCATCCCAGGCAGCAGCCATGAGAATGCAGGGGGACGAGAAGCAACTACAGGACCCAGAGTTCAGGGAACCCAGAGTGCGGGGCCACGTGTGGTTGTGGGGATTGGAGACAAAAGGCCCTGTGTAACCTGGGCCTGGAGCAAGACAAAGACAACAGCAGCAGATGCTAGAGCCCCAAGGCAGGAAGGACAGGACAGCAACAGCAGCAGATGCTAGAGCCCCAAGGCAGGAAGGACAGGACAGCCTCGAGGCAGGAAGGACGGCTCTGGACGCTGCGGCTGTAATGTGCTTTATGTGCCCGGCATCTCCATGAGCATCCGGTGTCAGCTCAAGTCAACCCTGGCCAGACTCCAATAACAGACACAAGAACTGAGAAGATGGCTCCAGTTACCAAAAACCAGAGGACTCTCATTAACATCCCCAAATATCAAGTCAGATTGAAATCTGTCAGAGGAAACGAGGGTCCCAGCCTCCCCTGGCACAGGAAGAACAGAGCAGGCTGGACCCAGCTAGAGCCTCGGCCTGGGCTGCTGCACCTGTGGGGCCCACAGACTGAGCAGGCGGTCAGCCTCCCTCCATCCCGACAGCAGAGCACCGTGCGTCGTGGAGTAAAACGTGCGATGTGTGGCTTCCCCTGCAAACAGGATCTGGAGCTGCAAAGAAGAGCCAGGGTTAGAATGGGGATGCAATTCAGACAGCAGGGTCTGGGCAGATAAACACACAGAAAATGGCTCACGAGCATCCACCAAGAGGTGGGAAAACACAGCTCACATACCTCCACCAACGGGCGAGGAAAGGGCTCGCGCACGTACCCACCAACAGCCAGGAAAACGGCTCACACACATTCACCAATGGGCAGGAAAACAGCTCACACGTACCCACCAACAGCCAGGAAAACGGCTCACATACATTCACCAATGGGCAGGAAAACAGCTCACACGTATCCATCAACAGCCAGGAAAACGGCTCACACGTATCCATCAACCGGCAGGAAAACGGCTCACACACATTCACCAATGGGCAGGAAAAGAGCTCACATGCATCCACCAATGGGCACACGTATCCATCAACCGGCAGGAAAACGGCTCACACACATTCACCAATGGGTGGGAAAGGAAGCGACTGCTCCCCGCAGCTCAGGTGTGAACAGCATTTAGAGAAAACAAGGTGGTGTAAACACTGAATAGTGATGTGGCCACAACTACTGGACCATATATGGAGAGAGTTGGGGACGGATCTGGGAGTCGGGTGGGCAGAGGGGTGGAAGAAAGCTACAACTTTATCTGATGTAATGAGAAGTCAATTAATAACACCTGAAACTGAAAACGCACGCAGCAACATTTCCAAGCAGGCTCACTGAAGAGTGATCATGAGCTGATTGGAAAACTGAACACTGACTAAATATTGGATCATATTGAGGAATGATTGTTAGTTTTTAAGTGGGTAAATAGTATCATAGTTATATGGTTTTATTTGTATGTTTTCTGAGACAGTCTTGCTCTGACACCCAGGCTGGAGTCCAGTGGCGCAGTCATAGCTTACTCAAGCCTCAACTGGACCCAAGCCCGAGCAGCTGGGACTACAGTGCATGCTACCATGCCTGGCTACTTTTTTGTGTGTATGTGGAGACCGACTCTCACTATGTTGCCCAGGCTGGTCTCGAACTCTTGGCCTCAGCAAACCTCCTGCCTCGGCCTCCCAAAGCACTAGGATTACAGGTGTGAGCCACTGCCCTCGGCATCACAGTTAAGTATTTTATGAGCATGTCTTTATCTTTTAGAGACAGGCACCAAAATATCCCCAGGTGAATGTCCTGTGTGAGACATGCTTAATAAGTAAGGGCGGGGCCAGGTGGGGAGCAAGCTTGACTTAGGGGAAGCCTGGTGGGCACTCAAAGGTTCTACCTACTTTTTTTTTTTTTTTTTTGAGGCGGAGTCTTCACTCTGTCGCCCAGGCTGGAGTGCAGTGGCCGGATCTCAGCTCACTGCAAGCTCCGCCTCCCGGGTTCACGCCATTCTCCTGCCTCAGCCTCCCGAGTAGCTGGGACTACAGGCGTCCGCCACCTCGCCCGGCTAGTTTTTTGGATTTTTTAGTAGAGACGGGGTTTCACCGTGTTAGCCAGGATAGTCTCGATCTCCTGACCTCGTGATCCACCCGTCTCGGCCTCCCAAAGTGCTGGGATTACAGGCTTGAGCCACCGCGCCCGGCCGGTTCTACCTACTTTTGTATGTTTGACATTTTGCATAGGAAATGTTTCTCAAAAAGTGGTAGCAGAAACATGTTTTTAGAGATGCAGTAAACTTAGCAGTCAGAATCAGCTGGGAGCACAGTCTGGGAAGGGCAAAAGGGGCCCCACCTGCTGTTTTGGTTTTATTTTATTTTGTTAGCACTGCAGAATTCTCTGAGTGTGCTTTTTAAGCTATATGTGTGTATAATTCTCACAAAAACAATACATTTAAAAATTATTCTTAGTTTCAACAAGAAAATGGCTTCTGAGTCTGGGGTCCCAGCCCACCCGTCACTGGTGGGTGCTCCTGCAGCACTGAGACTCAGCGGGGGCCTCTGCAGCCGGACCCACATCCCCCGACTGGGGCACACCACATACCTGGGCGCCGGCACCGTCTGCAGGAAGGGGCTGAGCCAGCAGGTCCAGGTCACCCCCGGTGCTGCCCACGGCCACGTAGCTGTAGGAGCCCCGAGTGTACGGGGCGCTGTGCCAGCGAGACCGCAGGATGCTCTTAGGCGCGGGGAGCTGTGGGTTTCCTGAGCCACAGAGACACTGCATGTTAACCAAGAACTCTCACCCACAGGTCTGCAACTGTTTGTGTCATTTTTAAAGATTGAGCCGTTTAACGTGAAAGATGCTACACAGGAAAAAAACCGAGCAGCAGAGTGCATCAGGAGAGGCCCTTCCTGCCGACCCTGACCGGAGAACAGCAGGCTGGGACCCAGGAGCCTGTGACACCAGCATGCTCCTGTTTCTGAGCCTTGGGTTCCTCCTCTGTAAAACTCTGATCAAGGACAACGGCATTTATTTCAGTGGCAGAAGCAGGAAGTGTTTGCAAAGTCATTTCAGTTCCTCGGAGGTAAGAACTGTTACTGACCCCACTAACATGAGGAAGGATGGTCCCTGGAGATATACAGAGTCAGCCAAATTTAGTTCTTCTCTGTTCTGAAAAGCCTAGTTTCTGTTTAGAGATCAGCCAGTAACGAGCAGAGGCAGGAACTGGCGTGTGTGGTGAGTACCTGTCATTCTTCGGAGCACTTGGGTGAGACACAGAAGTACTTCTTCATCCGACAGAGTCTCCATGAACTCAGACTCAAGCCCAGCAATGAACCCACAGAGAACGTGGACAGACCTGCGTGGAGAAAGAGACCCGTGGGATGGCGGCGTCCAGCCCAGCTCTCTGCCCACATCTCTCAGCAAGGAGCCCCCTATGGAGCAGCGGCCCCAGGGGCACAAAGAGCCATCCCCACGGAGCGTCCCTCAGGCTGCAAAGTCCTGGGGGTCCGAAGACCCTGCCAGGGACCCTCAAGGTCACAGCCATCTTCAGATGCTAAGACAGCATTTGCTGTTTCCACCACGCCAACATTTCCACCTGTGCAAGAACTGTCCCTTAGCAGAATCGAGACAGCAACGGGACCCACACTCGCCTGCAGGCGTTCCCACCGCCACACAAGCAGGTTACAAAATGCTGCTTTTTGCAGCCGTAAAAGAACAAGATCATGTCCTTTGTAGGGACATGGCTGGAGCTGGAGGCCATTATCCTCAGCAAACTAACACAGGAACAGAAAAGCAGACAGCACATGTTTTCCCTTTCAAGTGGGAGCTAAATGATGAGCACACATACTGGGGCCTACGGGAGGGTGGAGGATGGGAGGAGGGAGAGGAGCAGGAGAAATAACTAATGGGTACTAGGTTTAATTCCTGGGTGATGAACGAATCTGTACAAGCCCCCATGACACACGGTTAGCTATATAACAAACCTGCACGGGTACCCCTGCCTCTGAATATAAAAGTTAAAATATATACATTAGAAAATAAATAAAAATGCTGCTTTCACCTGAGAATGTCCTTGATAGGCAGTAAAAGTTACTAATTTTATTAAATCTTGACCCTCGAGTTCATGTCTTTTTAACTATCTGCGTGGAGGGTCAGGCACGGTGGCTCATACCTGTAATCCCAGCACTTTGGGAGGCCGAGGCGGGCAGATCACAAGGTCAGGCGCTCAAGACCAGCCTGGCCAATATGGTGAAACCCAGTCTCCAATAAAAATAAAAAATTAGCCTGGCATGGTCGTGGGCGCCTGTAGTCCCAGCTACTCGGGAGGCTGAGGCAGGAGAATGGCGTGAACCCGGGAGGTGGAGGTTGCAGTGAGCCAAGACTGCGCCACTGCACTCCAGCCTGGGCGACAAAGCGAGACTCTGTCTCAGAAAATAATAATAATCTGTGTGGAGAAGCGGGATCCACGTAGAACACTCCTGCTGTGCGTGGTGCACGGTGGCCGTGGAGGACTCGCCCTGCACAAGCTCATTCCTGGCGGGGCTGGCTCAGAACTCAGGGGAGCTCCGGACAGACAAACCATGGTCTGGTATTTGGCAACATTTTCTTGAAAACGAGCAAAGTGTCTCTGTCACAGGAAAACAACTAACAAATAGGATTTATAGACACTGACAAAGTTTAAGCTCTCAAGCAAAAACTGCAGTTTTAGAAAAGCTTGTTTCTGCCACCAACAGCATCACAGCTTCCCGATACCGAAAGACTTTTCTGAGATCAGTGGTATGTTAATAATTTTGGTTTTTTTATATCGTATAAGGAAATGTATCAACATTTGGAAGACTACATGAACCAGTATATATATTTTTTCTTTTTTTAAGACAGGGCCTCGCTCTGTCGCCCAGGCTGGAGTTCAGTGGCTTGATCACAAGTCACTGCAACTTCCACCTCCTGGGCTCAAGCAATCCTCCCGCCTCAGCCTCCCAGTAGCTGGGACCACAGGCACACGCCACCATGTCTGGCTATTTTTTTTGTATTTTTGGTAGAGACGAGGTCTCGCTATGTTGCCCAGGCTGGTCTTGAACTCCTGAGTTCAAGCTATCTGCACACCTTGGCCTTCCAAAGTGCTGGAATTACCGGCATGAGCCACCACACCCAGCCTAGTATTTTCCAAATGACTAAAGTCATGGATAGGTAAAAGATCCATTTGAAGTACAAGACAGACAAATAGATTTCAGTGTCACAGAAGACAAAAAATTCACCGGTGTGCTCTCCAATTTCATATTTGGTCAACCTTTAAGGAACTACTACTACTTCTTGACTTTTGGTGTAGTATCAAAGAATACCCACAATCATTTGAAAAGCTGTTTAAATATCACTCCTTTGGCTGGACACGGTGGTTCACGCCTGTAATCCCAGTACTTTGGGAGGCCAAGGCGGGCAGATCACTTGAGGTCAGGAGTTCGAGACCAGCCTGACCAACATGGAGAAACCCCGTCTCTGTTAAAAATACTAAATTAGCCAGGCGTGGTGGTGCATGCCTGTAATCCCAGCTACTCGGGAGGCTGAGGTAGGAGAAATGCCTGAACCCAGGAGGCAGAGGTTGCAATGAGACAAGATTGAGCTATTGCACTCCAGCCTGGGTGACAAGAGCAAAACTCCATCTCATAAATAAATAAATAATTAATTACATAAATAAATAAGTTTCACTCCTTCTTCCAACCACATATCCATGTAGATCCAGATTTTCTTCCTATGTTTCAACCAAAATAAAACATCACCACAGAATGAATGCAGAGGAGGCCTGAGAACCCAGATGTCTTCTATTAAGTGTAACACTAAAGAGTTTTGCAGAAAAGGCCAGGCGTGGTGGCTCACACCTGTAATCCCAGCACTTTGGGAGGCCGAGGTGGGCGGATCACTTGAGGCCAGGAGTTCGAGACCAGCCTGGCCAACATGTCAAAACCCTGTCTTTACTAAAATTACAAAAATTAGCTGGGCATGGTGGCGCATACCTGTTAATTCCAGCTACTCGGGAGGCTGAGGCAGGAGAATCGCTTGAACCCAGGAGGCAGAGGTTGCAGTGAGCCAAGATCACGCCACTGCATTCCATGCATTCCAGCCTGGGTGACAGGGAGACCTTGTCTAAAAAAAAAAAAAAAAAAAAAGGGTTTTGCAGAAAAGACAAAACTGCTGCCACCCTTCATTAAATTTTAAGAAAATGTTCATTAAAAAATGTTATTTATGCTAACATGGAATGGGTTTGTTACTATCATCTCAAATAATAATTTAATTTATCATGTGGTGGCCGGGCTCATGCCTGTAACCCCAGCACTTTGGGAGGCCGAGGCGGGCAGTTCACGAGTTCGAGATCGAGACCAGCCTGGCTAACATGGTGAAACACCGTCTCTACTAAAAATACAAAAAATTAGCCGGGCGTGGTGGCGAGTGCCTATAGTCCCAGCTACTCAGGAGGCTGAGGCAGGAGAATGGCGTGAACCCGGGAGGCAGAGCTTGCAGTAGCCGAGATAGCACCACTGCACTCCAGCCTGGGCGACAGAGCGAGACTCCGTCTCAAAAAAAAAAAAAATTAATTAATTTATCATGGGGTACATTTACAGATATGACTCACATAAACAAAAGCTCTTTGAGATCCCCAACCCTTTGCAGATATATAAAAGGATGGGATAGCTACCATCCCATGCGACAGACAGGGTCCCACCAAAGCACTCAGGATCCCACTGATGTCCTAAGCAAGAGAGCACAGGAGGTAGGGCTGGGGCTGGGGCAGGTGGCTACACAGTCACCCACCCGGCTGCCCACCAGCAACCCAGGCCTATCTCAACACCTGGAATGCCAGTCTTCTTTCTTTTTCTTTTTCTTTTTTTTTTTTTTAGACAGAGTTTTGCTCTTGTTGCCCAGGCTAGAGTGCTGTGGCACAATCTCAGCTCACTGCAACCTCCGCCTCCCAGGTTCAAGCGATTGTCCTGCCTCAGCTTCCTGAGTAGCTGTGCTTACAGGTGCCCGCCACCACACCCAGCTAATTTTGTGTGTTTTTAGTAGAGACGGGGTTTCATCATGTTGGCCAGGCTGGTCTTGAACTCCTGACCTCAGGTGATCCACCCCCTCAGCCTCCCAAAGTGCAGGGATTACAGGTGTGAGCCACTGCGCCTGGTCAGAATGCTAGTTTTCTCTTCAGTGTGAAGGAGACACACAGGCTTCCCCCATCACAGGTGCAGGGCTGGTCTGCAGCCTGCAGCCTCCTGCTCCCAGTGGACGGCGACTATGAACCGTCTGGCAGGCATGCTCTACGCTCCCACCCCATCCCAGGCCTTTCAGAACAAGAACTCAGTGCCCCCTCCTGCAGCATCTCTCAATGGAAACATGGAATTGTATCTGCCATCTGACTACAACAGGCTGTCTTTGTGTTTTAATCTTGCTGGAAAAGTCAGTCCCTCCATCCCCACATCACTCATGGGATTGTCTCCTGAATCACCACGTGGTCTATGTATGCTGTTTCTAAGAGGTCCAGCCCATACAAGTGAGCCCTTCCTCTATGGGTCCACGATTCCATTACTTCTAGGAATGTTTCCTTCAATTATTTCATCCTGGTTAAGTATTGTCTCCCCAGGTATGGGCAGATGGTGTTTCAAAGATCTTCTGTATCTACAAGCCCCAGCTCCCTGCAACATTCCAATAAACGCGTTCCCACTGACTGAAGACTGAGTCTGCCTGCAAGTCCACAGACACATTCTGGGCCCTGAGGGATGCTGACAACCTGCATACAGCAGGGCGCCATCTGTCCCCGCAGGGGTCAGGCCCAGGTGCAGCCAGCACCTGGGGGGGCTCATGGGATCCCTACCCATTAAACCCGCAGAAATGCCCTGCAGTGAACGGACACACTGCTGCGTTCTCCATCAGATGAAGGCCTATGAGCCAGCTACTCACAGAGCCTCTCAGGGAGCAAACATACGCAAAGGCAGGCAGGACCACAAAGCCAATGAGCTTCCGGAACCAGGCATCCTGCAGCGCAGGGGCAGCGTCCTCCAGGGGCGACGTGTCGTCCCACACCAACTGGATCAGCTGGCAGTCGGGCTCCCAGAAGGGCTCCTCAAACTCCAGGAAGATTTTATTATTGGTCCCGAAGCCTATCTTCCTGATGGCTTCTGCCTTCTCAGCCGGCAGTGGAGGGTCAAAGAACGTGTCCAGATGTTCCTTAAGAAAACCTGGAATTCAGAATTGGACTCTACTTACATCCTTGGAAGTCCTGTCTGTCTAGACCTTGGACCCAGCAATTTCCCCTGCTGGGATTTATCCTACAGACACATTCACACAAGGAGTTTTACTTTTTTTTCCTTGTTTCTGAGATAGAGTCTTGCTCTGCTGCCCAGGCTAGAGTGCATGCAGCATCATGATCAGGGCTCGCTGCAGCCTTGACCTCCCTGGCTCAAGCAATCCTCCCACCTTGGCCTCCCAAACTGCTGGGATTACAGGCGTGAGCCACCGTTCCCCACCTTTCACACAAGTGTTTTGTGTTTTTTGGGTTTTCTTTTTTTTTTTTTTTTTTGAGATGGATTCTTGCTCTGTCACCCAAGCTGGAATGCAATGATATGATCTCGGCTCACTGCAACCTCTGCCTCCCAGTTCTAGCAATTCTCCTGCCTCAGCTTCCCAAGTAGCTGGGATTTCAGACACCTACCACCACGCCCAGCTAATTTTTCTATTTTTAGTAGAGATGGGGTCTCGCCATGTTGGTTAGGCTGGTCTTGAACTCCTGACTTCAGGTGATCCACCCACCTCAGCCTCCCAAAGTGCTGGGATTACAGGCATGAGCCACCCTGCCTGGCTATCACAAGTGTTTTTAAGTACACATGTAAAACTGCATGAAATAGAAACGTGAAGACCACCTAACTTTCCATCTGCACTTATGAAATAATGACAAGAAAACACTGCATGGCAAATTAACTGCCTCCTTTTTTTTTTTTTTTTTTTTTTTTTTTTTTTTTTTTTTTTTT
>NC_037677.1:129856732-129900285 GCF_003255815.1 Theropithecus gelada | reverse complement strand
AACGGACATAATATAAACTTTTCTTTTTTTTTTTTTTTTTTTTTTTTTTTTTTTTTTTTTTTTTTGAGACGGAGTTTCACACTGGTCGCCCAGGCTGGAGTGCAATGGCACGATCTCAGCTCACTGCAACCTCCGCCTCCTGGGTTCAAGCAATTCTCCTGTCTCAGCCTCCTGAGTAGCTGGGATTACAAGCACCCAACTGCTAATTTTTGTGAATTGGCTCCTTATAAACAAAATGCTCACAGTTGTAACAATGTATCTACTGAAAATGTCCCCAGTGATCAGCACTTAGCAGGCCCTGCAACTACATACTCCAAACAAGAATGAACAAAGTCACTGGAGGGAAACAAAAAAGACTGCTGTAGATCTCTGTGTACTGATTTGGAAACACTGACAAGTTCTATTAAGGAAAAAAAAAAAAAAAGAGGCAAACTGAGCAGCAGATTTTTGGGTTTGTTTTTTTGTTTGTTTGTTTTTTTGAGACAGAGTCTCACTCTGTCACCCAGGCTGGAGTGCAATGGCACCATCTCGGCTCACTACAACCTCCGCCTCCTGGGTTCAAGCAATTCTCCTGCCTCAGCCTCTCAAGTAGCTGGGATTACAGGTGCCTGCCATCATGACCAGCTGATTTTTGGATTTTTAGTAAAGACAGGGTTTCACCATGTTGACCAGGCCGGTCTCGAACTCCTGACCTCAGGTGATCCGCCTGCCTCGGCTTCCCAAAGTGCTGAGATTACAGGCATAGGCCACCACGCCCAGCCAGCAGCAGATGTTCATGTGTGGACGATGACTGCATCTCTGGGAACAGCAGTGAGGTCTGAGTGCTCATCCCGGCCCTGGAGAGGGCACAGCCACCCCTTGGAGACAGGAGTTAGGGCTGCAGAGGCTCTTGCTTTTCATCACAACCTTCAATCACACCTAGATTTCCAAGTGAGTGCCGGCACTTGCTAGCTTTGTGAACTTGGGCAATTAAGTAACTTCTACTTGCCTAGATGTTCAAATCTGTCAAATGGGGGATGGTGACAGACACCTCCCAAGGCTGCCTGAGGAGTCAATGAGATAACTCAGGCAGAGACCCATGGCAGCGTGAAACCCGTGTGAAGCAAATGTCCAGTTGACAGCAATTATCCTAGTAACTCTGTTTTCAACCATCTCCACCTTTCACAAAACAGCTTCAAACCACCTCTACTCGAGGACAGATCTAAATCACCAAATCTATAATTAAACAGAACTATACACATGGCTCCTTCAACAGGTCACCCCAGGCCTGACCTTGAGACCAGGCTTTCCATGCCTTTTCCTGTCTCCAGCAAAGTGCAGTGTGGTTAATCTCCAAGGTCGTCCCAATCCTAACGGTTACCTCCAAGCAAGCAGGACACATACTCACTCACGTTTTTTCTTACAGTGAAACCCTTAATTCCAAAGCATGCAATTGCTACAAAACATAACAGAATCATTCCTTCCACCTATCTGGAAATTATTAGAATGAAAATGTGAGCTTCGTACACAAGCAAACGCCCCAGAGCCAACTGAGGCAGGGGCACTTGGGATAGGGATTTGGACTGAAAACCTGACTTACCTAAGGGCACGGTGACGATGACATGGTGCACTGGGAACTGGTCTCCATCCTCACACTCTACCGACACGGGAAAGGTCTCACCGGGAAAGGCTGCCTCCTGGAAGGACCCGTTCCAGTGGATGGTCTTCACAGGCTTCTCAAAAACCACCGTGTCCTCCGGCAGGGAGGCCATCATGCAGTTTGTGAGCCCTTGGTAGCCCCTAGGAAGACAGAAGTGCTGGTTTCGTAGAGCCCCAGTCCCTGGAAGGGCAGGGCTGGTGGAAATACCTGCTCGGAGTTCCCACCCACATCAAAGGTAGCTGCAGGGAGCTCTCCATCACTTGGGGCCAGCTGCACTCTGGTTTTCCACCGCAAGGATGCTCATACCTGCCCTCCAGGCCATAAAGGAGGGTTCAGTGGGCACAGAGCTCCCAAAGCAATTTGCCAGAACCAGGGCTTCCTCCTTACCACCCCAGAGTTCCTGACTCACAAATGCCCATCGCCTGGCCAGGAGCCTTGGGGACAACACCAGGGGTGATGTCTAGAAGAGTGAGGGGACAGCCCAAGGAGGGTCTCACCTGTACCTGGTACCCAGCAGCCACCCTGCTACAGGGATGTCTGGCCCCCTCTGCAGTCGAAGCCCCTCACAAATACAGGAGCAAGAGAAGTCTTTCCTTCTGGTTTTTGTTTGTTTGTTTTTTTGTTTTTTTCTTTTGAGACAGAGTCTCACTCTGTCCCCTAGGCTTGGAGTGCAATGGCATGGCATTGGCTCACTGCAACCTCCATCTCCCAGGTTCAAGCAATTCTCCTGCCTCAGCCTCCCGAGTAGCTGGGACTACAGGCACGTGCCCACACACCTGGCTAATTTTTGTATTTTTAGTAGAGATGGGGTTTCACCATGTTGGCCAGGCTGTTCTTGAACTCCTGACCTCGTGATCTGCCCACCTTGGCCTCCCAAAGTGCTGAGATTACAGGAGTGAGCCACCACGCCCGGCCTTACCTTTCGTATTTTAACCACCCTCTCTAAGAAATAACTTTTTTGGCTTACATGAGCAAAACGAGAGAAAGGAGCAACCAGTCTGTCTGAATGGGGAGGACAAATGGTCTCCTGTCCCTCCCATACCCAAGCAAGAGCAGAGAATGGCCAACCCCGGGGCCCTGGGGAGCCTGGTGGGAGGACTGGCGTGGCAGGGGCTCAGGCACGCACTTAGAAAAGGTGCAGTCCAGACCCGGCAGCACGGTGTACTCCCCAAAGGGTGCAAGGGCCACCAGGTCCATGCTGTGGGTGCCGCTCACACAGCATTCCAGGTTGAAGAAGGAGTTCAGGACGGCCAGCTTCAGCTTCCTGGTCTCCTCATCCTCTGTCCAGCTGGTCACGTGCTGGCCAATCTCCTTCTTGAGGTACTCCCCGACGCTGGGCACCGGGGTCTCCGCAGCATGCAGGAACTCCCGGGTCTGGTCTACCAGGCCGTAGAAGAGCGTCGCCATCTCCGCCACCAGTTGGAGGCTCACGCGGGCCCCGGAGCTGGCGTAGCTCACGGAGGGCAGGCCCACGTGACCCCCGGTCTCCACCAGCTGGTTCTCCTCGGACAGCTCCTTCTCCCCCAGCAGCCCGTACTCAGCAGCCAGCTGGAAGACGGGGTTGCCCCGGGAGGGCCCATGGATCCAGTGCGCGCCCACCTCCACCACGCCACCTGCGAGGGGACAGCAGATGCCACCTGGGGGTTCCTTTCTCAGAACGGGCACTCCGAGCCCTTCTCCTGGGCCACGCCCACGCTGCCCTTCCCAAGTAGGATGTGACCACACTGTCCCCAAGGGCCCTGTCAGACCCAGTTTAAGGGGAGAACCTGGGCAGGAGAGCACTTGTCGGGCGGTCTGGACCAGAGAGAGGGGTGCAGGGTGGGCGTACCCCGGGGCTGGGTGGGGGGTCTGTGGGGCACAACCAGGAAGGCCTTGTGGAGCCGTGGGTCGCCTTCTCTGGCCGGCGCCCCCCTGACTAACTCTGAGCCTTGAGTTTGGGGCGGTGAACTCTGGCCGATTAAGCGAGCCGGGATTTCCTCGGGGGGCCCGGTAAGGCGGCCGGGCCGGTCAGCTGCGCGCAGGGCTGGTGGGGGCCGGCGAGCTCGCGCGCAACCGGTTGGGTTCCGGGAGGGGCTCCGGGAGGGGCGGTTACCGAAGCTGCGCTCCGAGCGGATGCGGCCCCCGGCGCGGGCCGTGGCCTCCAGGACCCGCAGGTGCGGGAAAGCGGAGTGGCCGCAGAGTCTCTGCGCCGCGCCCAATCCCGCGATGCCGCCGCCCACCACCAGCACCCGGGGGCCGCCCGGAGCCTTCCCGACGCTGCCGGTCGCCTCCATCGTCCGGTCCGGGCGGTCCGAGGGCTTCCGAGTAGCCGGGAGGTCTGGAGCTCTCGGAGGAGGCCGGAGGCGGGGCGAGGGGGCGGGGACGGGGCGGGAAAGGGCGGGAAAGGGCGGGGCCGGGCGGGCCCCACAGTGCGCCTCGGCCTCCGCGAGCCTCGGGACTGGGCTCGGGTCTCGGAGGGAAGCTCCCCGCGTGGGAAGGCCCGCGAGCCCGCGAGGACCGGCGTCAGGGAGCGTCCCGCGCTGCCGGGCGGTGCGCGCGAGCGTCCCCACGGAGGGAGAAGCCGGCCGGCCAGGCCAGAGTCTCCTCCAAGGGAGACAAGGGCGCAGCGAGCGCTTCCCGCAGGTACCCGCTTCGAGTGCGAGGGCGCAGTGGGCCTGGGGGTGCCACGGTGCCAAGGATGGGACCTGGGTTAGCTTAACGCGTCCGGAGGGGCTGTGAGAGCCTCCAGCAACGCCAGCGAGCCCTCAGTTCGCGTGTGCGTGTGTGGTCACAGGTCTGCAGGGACACAGGACCAAAGCACAAAGTACACACGCAAAGTACAAAGTTCAGAAGCCGAGGGCAAGTGCAGAAACGTTCCTCGCCCCCCTCCCAGCTTCCGGAGAAGTTGAGTCTCTCGCCCCCTCCCAGCTTCCGGAGAAGTTGAGCGCACACCCAGGCACGCCTGTATTTCTGGAGACCTCCCCCGGTGCAGGCGGCCGCGTTTTCTACTGCATCGCAGTCCGCAGGGGTTGGAAACGCTCCTGCCCTGTTTTCAGGGGCGTCCCCGCCTCCTGAGCCCCGGTCCTCTGCGGAGGGGCCGCGCACTCAAGTTTGCCAGTGTGAGCTTTACCCTTCGCTCTCGGCGTGGACCCCCAGAGCCGTGTCTTCCTTTCCTTTGATTCCCTCTCGTCCCAGCTGGAAAAAAGGCTCCCGGAAGGGTGACCTGGTGTCTGGATTCCACTCCCCATCACTCCCTAGCCAACCCCGCGAGCTGAGCTCCAGGCAGGGAGAGGTGCGGGTGCCTGGGACACGGGCTGACTCCCTGGGCGGTGGCGGTCAGTGGTGGAGCGTCCTCTGTCCGTCAGGGGCCCCCAGCGCCAGGAGGCGACACTGGATGCAGTGGCCATCTCCTCCTGCCACCAGGCCAGGGGGAACCCAGGGCGCCTCCCGGGTCAGCAGAGCCAGCTCTCCACCAGGCTGACCCACCTGACATCCCCAGGCTAAGGAAAAAAGGGCTGCCCCACCCCCATAGTCGGATGGCAAGTGTTGGGGTGCAGCCCCCGCCACTAGTGTCCCATGTTCTGCCTGAGCAGGCCTCTCTCTTACTCACTGCTCTTGGGCCTGAAGCAGAGCCAACAGTTCAGTGAGGGCTTCATTCTGAGGTCCCTGGCGTGCACCACGGAAGCACAGCAGGACCACCCACCCACCTGCCCCAGCTCCCCAGTGGAAGTCCTGAGATGGCAGATTAAATACTCCGGGGTCCTGAATTCCACAGATGAACTGGGTCCCCCATGGCTATGGCCAAGGGGACGGCCCATTCCCTGGTGGCACCGTCTGAAATCAAGCTGCTTCTCTGGCCGCAGGGCCCAGCTCACTGCCCAGACACAGGAGCACATCGCCCTGCACACGACTGGGTGGGCACGACTGTGAGGGATGCCACCCCGTGCCTCGGGCCTCCTGCACGGGCTTGGGCCTCCCCACTCTGGGTGGACAGGCTACTTTGGCCCCTCAGCCTCTGGGGACTGCTGCCCTGTTTTCAGTACAGTGTCAGGACCATCGGTCAGCCAGCTCCTCTAGCACCAAGACTCCCCTGTGTCCTCATTCTCCTGGGCCATTATGGTTGGCCAGGGCACAGCCTTTGCTGGAAGGCCGTCCAGTCTGGGCTCTGGTCAGGCATCGATGTCCCCCAGGCACCTGGCCTCACCTTGCATTGGGACAGCCTCTGCAAGATGGAACAGGAAGGGTCTGGCTTTGCCTCTGTCACCTCCTCCTGGTCCATCATGTCCTCCTGGCCAGCCCATTCCTGGTTCCTGCAGGGAGCCCAGCCCGAAGGGGACCTGAGAGATTCTAACTTAATTCTAGTTCAGCCTCCCGGATCTTCTTGTGGAGCAGCAGGATCGCATAAAAGCAGGAACTACCTGGCTCAGCAACTTGCTGGCCAAGCCTCCCCACAGCGGCCCACACAGGCCAGAGGTAAACATGCCCATGCCCCACAGCCAGAAGGCCTGGTGCAAGGAGGGGTGATTGTGGTGACTGAAATGGGAACTCTGGCTTGATGGCGCGGACAGAAGACATGGACCGCAAGAGCTGCAGGTCGGGGACAACCGATGTACTCTTTGTCCCCTAGACATAGTGCCACAGCCTGAATCAAATAGCACCTGCTGCTGGCACTCTGACCTAGGGCTGGCTCAGTCACCTGTCCCCCTTGCTCTGAAATGGAGAGCGCATGTGACCACAGCCAGTCCTGGACAATCCTGCCATGCCAGAGCCACCAGCTGGAATACACGGACACAACCTCTTTTCCATCTGATTGGTACAAGGTATGTGCTTCTTCTAGCTCCAGAGCGCCTTGGGTGATGCCACCTATGGTGATCAAGGTGGGAACTACCCATGTGGCTTTGACTGAATCAAGCTTGTTGATTTTTTAAAATAGCTTTATTGACACAGACATCATGTTGTAAGACTTCTCCTGTTTAAAGTGTCCAATTCAATGGTGTTCAGTTTAGTTACAGAGTTGTACAACTGTCACCATCATCCACTTTAGAACTTTTTTTTTTTTTGAGATGGAGTCTTGTTCCGTTGCCCAGGCTGGAGTGTAGTGACACTACCTTGGCTCACTGCGACCTCTGCCTTCCAGGTTTAAGCAGTTCTCCTGCCTCAGCCTCCCAAGTAGCCGGGATTACAGGCGCGTGCCACTATGCCCAGCTAATTTTTGTATTTTTAGGAGAGACAGGGTTTCACCATGTTGGACCAGGCTGGTCTCGAACACCTGACCTCAGGTGATCCACCCGCCTTGGCCTCCCAAAGTGCTGGGATTACAGGCATGAACCACTGCACCCAGCCCCAAGCTTAGAACGTTTTCATCACCCTAAAAAGCAAATGGGGATACCCCTCAGCAGTCACCCCCACAGCCCCCTCCCTCCAGCCCCTAGTGACCACTCTAGTCTCTGTCTGTATGGATTTGCCTGTCCTGTACATTTCATAGAAATGGAATCATTCAATGCATGGCCTTTGTGTCTGGCTTTTTTCACTGAGCATAACATTTTCAAGGCTTGTCCATTTTTTAATGTGTATCGGCGCTTCTTTCTTTTTTTTTTTTTTTTTTTTTGAGACGGAGTCTCGCTCTGTTCCCCTGGCTGGAGTGCAGTGGCGCGATCTCAGCTCACTGCAAGCTCCGCCTCCTGGGTTCCTGCCATTCTCCTGCCTCAGCCTCCCAAGTAGCTGGGACTACAGGCGCCCGCCACTGCGCCCGGCTAATTTTTTTTTTTTTTGTATTTTTAGTAGAGACGGGGTTTCACTGTGGTCTCGAACTCCTGACCTTGTGATCCGCCCGCCTCGGCCTCCCAAAGTGCTGGGATTACAGGCGTGAGCCACCGCGCCCGGCCCCGCTTCTTTCTTTTTTACTCCCGAATACGGTCCATTGTATAGTCTCATTCATTCTAATGTATCCGTTGTTTGGATATATGACATTTTGTTTGTCCATTCATGAGTTGATGGACAACTGGCTTTTTCCCACTTTTTGGCTATTGTGAATAATGTTGCTATGAACATTCATGTCTAAGTTTTTGTGGACATTTGTCTTCATTTCTCTGGGGCATACGCCTAAGAGTGGAGTTGCTGTTTGACCTTTTGAGGAAACAACAGACTGTTTTCCAAAGTGACTGCACCATTTTCCCTTCCCGCTGGCAGTGCACCAGCGTTCCGCTGCTCACATCCCCCACAACACTGTGACTGTTGGGCTTTTTATTGCAGCCACCACAGCAGGTGTGACGTCGTATCATTGAGGTGTCAGTTTGCATTCCCTAATGATTCATGATGCTAAGCTCATCTGACATTGATTATCTTCACTGGAGGAATGTCTGTTCAGTGCTCTCACTATCTTGGTAGTGTCCTTTCAGACATAAAATTTTTAAATTTTGGTGAAATCCAATTTACATATGTTCTCCCTTTGTTGCTTGTGCTTTTGTTGCTCAATTGCTTGATGGAGGATGGGAGCTGCCTGGCCTCCTGGGTCATTAGAAAGGAAACCTCTTGGTGGGCACGGTGGCCCACTCCTGTAATCCCAGCACTTGTGGGAGGCCGAGGCCGGTGGATCACTTGAGGTCAGGAGTTCGAGAATAGCCTGGCCAACATGGCAAAACTCCCGACTCTACTAAAAAACTACAAATATTAGCCGGGCATGATGGTAAGCACCTGTAGTCCCAACTACTCAGGAGGCTGAGGCAGGAGAATCACTTGAACCCGGGAGGCGCAAGCTACAATGAGCTGAGATCACACCGCTGCATTCCAGCCTGGGTGACAGCGAGACAAGAAAGGAAAGGAGAGGAGAAGAAGGAAGGAAGGAAATAAACCTCTTTTCTGTTTGAGCCATTTCATTTTGGGCCTGTCTGTCCCAGAGGTTTAACTACACTAATATAGAGCATCTTTTAGTAAAGGTTTGTTGTTGATTTGTTTCTACTCACATGAGATGTCTTCATTTTACCCTCAGTCTTGAAATAAAATTTTGGTGCATGTTCATTTTTGGTTTGAATTGAATTATTTTCTTTTTTTTTTTTTGAGACGGAGTCTCGCTCTGTCGCCCAGGCTGGAGTGCAGTGGCCGGATCTCAGCTCACTGCAAGCTCCGCCTCCCGGGTTTACGCCATTCTCCTGCCTCAGCCTCCCGAGTAGCTGGGACTACAGGCGCCGGCCACCGCGCCCGGCTAGTTTTTTGTATTTTTTTAGTAGAGACGGGGTTTCACCGCGTTAGCCAGGATGGTCTCGATCTCCTGACCTCGTGATCCGCCCGTCTCGGCCTCCCAAAGTGCTGGGATTACAGGCTTGAGCCACCGCGCCCGGCCTTCTTGTTCCTTTTTTGAGAAGAAGTCTCGCTCTATCGCCCCGTGCTGGAGTGCAGTGCTGCGATCTTGGCTCACTGCAACCTCCACCTCCTGGATTCAAGCGATTCTCCTGCCTCAGACTCCCGAATAGCTGAGACTACAAGTGTGCACCACCATGCCCGGCTAATTTTTGCATTTTTAGTAGAGAGGGGGGTTTCACCATGTTGGCCAGATTGGTCTCGAACTCCTGACCTCGGGTGATCTGCCTGCCTTGGCCTCCCAAAGTGCTGGGATTGTAAGCGTGAGCCACCGAGCCCGGTCATACATTTGTTTTCCATAAATCTCGCTTTATTTACTTCCTTCCTTCCTTGCATCTTGTCCACTTCTTTGTTCAAGACGTCAAGAACCTGCACACCCTCCACAGGTCACAATAGCAGTTTCGCTTTCCACTCCATTTTATCCAGGGTAGTTTTATCTCCACCCTGGCATTTGCAGAATCCGGGCAAGTACACGAAAGGATGCTCCACAATACTTGTCTAGATATAGACATATATATAAAAGTTATAAACAAAATTTTAATGAATCAAAATTTTATTATTTAAATCTGTTGAAGTCTTGACTGTGTACATGAAAATAAAACTCTTCCTAGGCCGGGCGCGGTGGCTCACGCCTGTAATCCCTGCACTTTGGGAGGCCGAGACGGGCGGATCACGAGGTCAGGAGATCGAGACCATCCTGGCTAACACGGTGAAACCCCGTCTCTACTAAAATACAAAAAATTAGCCGGGCGCGGTGGCGGGCGCCTGTAGTCCCAGCTACTCGGGAGGCTGAGACAGGAGAATGGCGCGAACCCGGGAGGCGGAGCTTGCAGTGAGCCGAGATGGTGCCACTGCACTCCAGCCTGGGCGACAGAGTGAAGACTCCGCCTCAAAAAAAAAAAAAAAAAAAAAAAAAAAAAAAAAAAAAAAAAAGAAAATAAAACTCTTCCTAACGTGGCGTTCAATGCCCACGCCGCTGCCACCGTGCCTGGCCCCGCGCCCGGGCGCGCTGTGTCTGCAGCTGCAGACTTAGATGCGGGCGCGCGGGAGGCGGCGCAGAGCCCGGCAGGCGCCGCCGTTGCCTCTGCATCCGCGCGGTCTCCCCGGGGCCCCGATGGCTGCGGCGCGGGCGAAGGCGGCGGGGCCTGGAGGGGGCTGGCCCCAGCCCAGCGCGGGGTCCCCGGGGCGCCCCTGGGACTTGGATCCGCGAGCGGCCGCGCGGGCCTGGGGGCGGGGCCTGGAGGGCGGTCCCCGCTCCCTCTGCGCGGGCTGATCTCGCGAGGGCCGCCTGATCTCGCGGCGTTTGCCTGTGGGCGGGGTGAGCCCTGAAAGGCCAGGCGAGGGGGCGGCTCCGCGGGGTCGGGAGAGTAGTCCAGAGCGCCATGGCCGCCCTGCGTGTCCTGCTGCCCCGGCTCCGCGGCCCGCTGAGGCCCCCGGTTCGCTGTCCTGCGTGGCGTCCCTTCGCCTCGGGTGAGTGCGCGGTGAGAGCGGGCGGCCCGAATCTCCTCCTGACTCCGACCTGCACGCCCCGACCAGATCCCAGACCGCACCCCTCCCGCCTGGCCCCGCACCCCCCACCTGACCCCGACCCGCACCCCCCCCCCCATGACCCTGCACCCCTACCTGGCCCCGCACCCCATCTGACCCCTCCCCGCACCCCACTCCGCCTGACCCCGCACCCCCGGCCTGACCCCGCACCCCCATGGCCTGACTCCCCAGTCCCCTGCCTGACCCAGCACCCACCACCTGACCCCGACCCGCAGCCCTCTCCCACGTGACGCTGCACCCCTACCTGGCCCCGCACCCCACTCCGCCTGACCCCGCACCCCCCACCAGACCCCGCAGCCCCGGCCTGACCCCGCACCCCTCTTCCGCCCGATCCCGCACCCCCGTGGCCTGACTCCGCAGTCCTCTGCCTGACCCCGCACCCACCATCTGACCCCGACCCGCAGCCCTCTCCCACGTGACCCTGCACCCCTACCTGGCCCCGCACCCCATCTGACCCCTACCCGCACCCCACTCCGCCTGACCCCGCACCCCCCCACCTGACCCCGCACCCCCGGCCTGACCCTGCACCCCTCTTCCGCCCGATCCCGCAGCCCCATGGCCTGACTCTGCAGTCCCCTGCCTGACCCAGCACCCACCACCCAACCCCAACCCGCAGCCCCTGCCTGGCCCAGGCCTGCAACACCCTACCCCCCTCGCCTAGTGCTGCACCCCCAACCTGGCCCACACCAACAGCCTGACCCAGGCTTAACACCCCCCCCCCCCCCCCCCCCCCCACCCACCACCATCCACCTGACCCTGGCCCACACCCCATCCTCCCCCCCCACGCCTACCTCTGCAGGAGGCCACTCTCACCAGGCCGCGTCCTGCGGGAGGCCCAGGAGGCCTGGCCGCTGGCTCTTACTGCCCCAATGCCAAGACCTCTGGCCAACTGGGCGCAGGGTGAGGGTTGTGAAAATCCCAGGTGTTCCCTTGGCTCTAAGAGCAGGCATAGGTCCTGTGCAGCAGGCCAGCCCAAGAACAGGAGATGCAGGTACATTTTGTCCTGGGTGCCTCCTGACCAGGGCTGCCCCTCAGACGGTCCTAAGGAAAAAGCTGACACCTTCTCCCCAGCCACAGGGAGCTGCCCTCTTCCTCCCTCGGGGCTCACCCGGGGCCCCACTCATCAGTGGCCATCACCCCCTCTAGTAGCTGAGGAATCTTGGGCCATGCCTTGGGCTGGGGAAGAACTCTTGCTTCCTCCTCCTCCCTCACCCTGTGTTTCCAGTGGACCACTGAGTTGTGTTGTTTTCATCCCCAAGCTCTCCTTGGCCGTCGGCTTCTGCACCCTCACAGCAGCCCTTTCCTGGATCTTGCATAGCTGCCAGACACTTCACCTGTGATCTTCCAGTTACCCCTAGAAACCCACAGGATAAGGTGGGGTACAGTGGCTCATGCCTGTAATCCCAGCACTTTGGGAGGCTGAGGCAGGTGGATCACCTGAGGTCAGGAATTCGAGATCACCTTGGCCAACATAATGCAACCTCGTATCTACTAAAAATACAAAAATTAGCCGGGTGTGGTGGTGTGTGTAGTCCCAGCTACTCGGGAGGCTGAGGCAGGAGAATCACCTGAACCCCCTGAACCCTGGAGGTGGAGGTTGCAGTGAGCCGAGATTGCACCACTGCACTCCTGGGCGATAGAGTGAGACTCGGTCTCAAAAAAAAAAAAGAGAAACCCACAGGACAGGGACTATGATCCCTGCTTTGCCACTAACAGAGCCAAGCATCCAACACGCAGGCTACCTTTGTCTTTTCAGGTTCACCTTCTCACCCTGAATGCCATTGTCCTTTGTCCCCTTCCCACCTTGCTGTCCACCCAGCAGGCACGGGTCCTGTGCAGCAGGCCAACTCGAGATGCGCTTGCGTCTCCTGTTTTCGGGCTGGCCTGCTGCACCAGACCTGACCTGTGCCTGATCTTAATGCCGCAGGAACACCCAGGATTTTCACAGCCCCCACCCAGTGTCCATTTGGCCAGAGGTCTTGGCAATGGGGAGGCACCAAGTGCAAGGAGCTGGCGCTCCATCCTGTTTGAGGCTTACACCCCCTCACCTGTTGGCATGTGTTGAAAGAAGGCGTTTCCTGGTTCCTTAGCTGAGTCCAGGGCTGTCTCCAGTGCGGTGTCCTGGAAAGAGCTGCCCAAGGCATATTAGGAGAAGGAGAGCAGCCGTGGGCTGCGTTCTGTGCTGGGGATTTTTCTTTTTTTTTTTTTTTTTTTTTTTTGAGACAGAGTCTCACTCTGTCGCTCAGGCTGGAGTGCAGTGGCACGATCTCAGCTCACTGCAAGCTCCACGTTCACGCCATTCTCCTGCCTCAGCCTCCTGAGTAGCTAGGACTACAGGTGCCCACCACAACAACCGACTAATTGTTTGTATTTTTAGTAGAGACAGCGTTGCACCGTGTTAACCAGGATGATCTCGATCTCCTGACCTCGTAATGCGCCCGCTTCAGCCTCCCAAAATGCTGGGATTACAGGCGTGAGCCACCGCGCCCGGCCTGGGGATTTTCTTTAGGACATGTTCAAACACATGTGAAAGCAGAGAGAAAGGTACCAAGGCTACCCATCTATCGCTGTGGCTGAGAGCTACACCTGGAGCCACTGAGGACTGGGCAGGGAGCCCTCAGAGGGCATCTTGGGGTCACACTGTATCCACCGATGGGGCCACATCCCTTCCCCCACTCTCCCCAGTTTGATACCTGTGTGAATAGATACCCCTTTTTGCCTTCTTGCTCTAGGTGCTAACTTTGAGTACATCATCGCAGAAAAAAGAGGGAAGAATAACACCGTGGGGTTGATCCAACTGAACCGCCCCAAGGCCCTCAATGCACTTTGCGATGGCCTGATTGAGGAGCTCAACCAGGCACTGAAGACCTTCGAGGAGGACACGGCCGTGGGGGCCATTGTCCTCACCGGCGGGGATAAGGCCTTTGCAGGTGTGCGCAGCAGCGGAGGCCTTTGTGTCTGGGCAGATGTGGGAGGCACGTGTGGCCTTGGGAGAAGCCTCCAGACTGACTTGTACCCCTGTGATGGCGGAGGCACGCGCGTGAGGACTTCCTCACATATCCAGTGAAGACGGGCATGGGAACAGCTTGCATGAGCAGCTTTGTGTATGCTGCAGAACCGCATGTGCTCCTCCAGCAAAATAGCTTCTTCAAAGAGATTCAGGTCCTTGGCAGTCAGGCTTTACACAAAGCCTGTCAAGGGCTTACGCCCTGATGAATATGCCCCGCCTCTGTGGGCGCCTCCCTCGCACCTGCCACCTGCCCCAGAACCCCTCTTCATGGCCTCTGTTATAGCTGGCATAACAGCATTCCTACAGCTGTCCGCGTGGCCTGGTGTCACCCGTGCCCAGCAACCCCAGTGCCCGTGTCTGGTGTGCTCCGAAGCTCCCTGTTGGTCTGGGGGATACAGGACGGGTGGGCCCTCTGCTGCCTGGTAACTGGAACCTCCTTTCCACTCCTGCTAGCTGGAGCTGATATCAAGGAAATGCAGAACCTGAGTTTCCAGGACTGTTACTCCAACAAGTTCTTGAAGCACTGGGACCACCTCACCCAGATCAAGAAGCCAGTCATCGCTGCTGTCAATGGCTATGCCGTGAGTATTGCTGCCGAGGGTCTCCTCTTGTGGCTGAAGGAACTGTGCTGTGCATACACAGCGTAACAGATTTTTATTTTGAAGAGGCCTTTAGTTCCCAGGCCAGCAGCCTCCTTTCCTGCCTCATGGTGCTAAAGAGCCAGGAACCGTGCAGAGAGGACACCTCCTGGCATCTGTTGTTTTCATGGCTGTTCACCTGACAGCTTCTCCCCAGCAAGCTTCTCTTCCAGGGCGGTGGAAGAGAGGTGCTGGCTTTGGCTACGTCTATAAACTGGCTTCTTTTGCCGCCCTTGAAAACTGTCCTGGGACTGTTTGAAGTGCTGAGGCTGATCTTGACTTACAGGGAAGCAGTGTGATCATTTCATGATGCTCCCTTCCGTGGAAGGCAGGGGTCTGCGGGTGGAGTTTTCTCGGCACAGCCACACCCCCCAGTCTCTGTGGCTGCGTCTCGGCCACAGCAACAGAGTTGTTTTTTTTTTTGAGACGGAGTCTCGCTCTGTCACCCGGGCTGGAGTGTGGTGGTGCGATCTCGGCTCGCTGCAAGCTCCGCCTCCTGGGTTCCCGCTGTTCTCCTGCCTCAGCCTCCCGAATAGCTGGGACTACAGGGGCCGCCACGTCACCCGGTTAATTTTTTGTACTTTTAGTGGAGACGGGGTTTCACCGTGTTAGCCAGGATGGCCTCGATCTCCTGACCTTGTGATCCGCCCGCCTTGGCCTCCCACTGTGCTGGGATTACAGGCGTGAGCCCCGTGCCCAGCACCCAGCAGCGGAGCTGAGTCGTCACAGCAGAGCCTGTAAGACCTTCATGGCCGTTTACGGAATGTTTGCCGGCCGCTGGTAAACAGCATCAGCCATCTGTAGTTAACTTATCACAACGATTATCTAGTTTGGTGCCACTATGTTAGTCTTTGTCATACGCCTGACACTGTTTCTTTTCAATGGAAAATTTGAATAAGCAAGCAGAGTGATTTCTGACTGGGTTCCCCTCGTGAGACTCTCCTGATGTTGAATGTTTTACAGTTTGGCGGGGGCTGTGAGCTTGCCATGATGTGTGATATCATCTATGCCGGCGAGAAGGCCCAGTTTGCACAGCCAGAGATCTTACTAGGAACCATCCCAGGTAAAGGGTAACACTGTCTCTGATAGGCATAGATGCCTTAGGTAATTCCTCAAAATTGACCTGTGTCTCAGGGCCCACAGCTCGTATCTGACCAGAGGCCCTGGATGGACAGCCCCGTGTCTGGTCAGTGGTCTGTCTGTGGACAGCCACAGAGGCTGGAGTGGTTGTGACAGAGCTTGGCGTGGCCTCAGAGTCCAGGGACCATGTCTGGCTCCTGTGACTGTGCCCGGGTCGCACATCTGATGGTGTTGGGAGAGGCAGGTCGTGGGTAACACTGGCTTCTAACCATGGCAGTTCTTGCTTGCGATTCGTGTCCAGAGAGAGAACATGGTGACCCTGGGTGGCACTGGGAGCTCTGCCCACTGCCATCTCACTGGCCTGGAGGTCACGTGGCCTGAGTTCAGAGCGGGGAGTCAGACCCCCCACCATGCCCGTGGGAAGGGCCTGGGCTCTTGGCAAAGAGCAACACCCTCTACCCCCAGGGTCTTCCTGGTGGGCCTGGTAGAAGGGTGGGCACAGGCCGAGCAGCCAGGAGGGAGCTGAGACCCTGAGGGCGGGCCTGGTAGAAGGGTGGGCACAGGCCGAGCAGCCAGGAGGGAGCTGAGACCCTGAGGGTGGGCCTGGTAGAAGGGTGGGCACTGAGGGGAGCAGCTGCACTCAGGATGCTCTTCGCTGCCCTCTGAGTTTGACCAGGCAGATTCTGAGGCCTTGAGCTTCGAGCTTGGTGCGTTTTTTCAGGTTCTGATCCCTAGAAGAGCTGCTGCTCTAAGGGACCAGTGCCTGGGGTCAGGGAGGCCTATAAGCTTCTAAGATGTTGACCACAGAGGCTGGGGAGGGCCCCACGGAGCCACACACCTTGATCCAATGTCAGGGTGTTGGGGGAGTGTGGGGTCCAACCCTGCCGGGCTTAGCGGGTGTTCTCCCCGTGTGCGGAAACAAGAGATTGTAAGAAATAAAGACACAAGACAAAGAGATAAAGAGAAAACAGCTGGGCCCGGGGGACCACTACCACCAAGACGTGGAGACCGGTAGTGGCCCTGAGTGGCTGGGCACGCTGATATTTAGTGCATACAAGAACAAGGAGGCAGGGTAAGGAGGGTGGATCTTCTAAGTGATTGACAAGGTGAAGCAAGTCACATGATCACAGGACACGGGGCGGGGGGGGGCGGGGGGGGCCCTTCCCTCTTAGGTAGCCGAAGTGGAGAGGGAAGGCAGCATACGTCAGCGTTTTCTTCTCTGCACTTATAAGAAAGATCAAAGACTTTAAGACTTTCACTATGTCTTCTACCGCTGTCCTCTACGAACTTCAAAGAGGAACCAGGAGTACAGGAGGAACATGAAAGTGGACAAGGAGCGTGACCGTTGAAGCACAGCACCACAGGGAGGGGTTTAGGCTGCCAGATGACTGCGGGCAGGCCTGGATAATATCCAGCCTTCCACAAGAAGCTGGTGGAGCAGAGCGTTCCCCAACTCCTCCAAGGAAAGGAGACTCCCTTTCGCGGTCTGCTAAGTAACAGGTGCCTTCCCAGACACTGGCGTTACCACCTGACCAAGGAGTCCTCAAGCGGCCCTTACGCGGGCGTGACAGAAGGCTCACCTCTTGTCTTCTTCGTCACTTCTCACAGTGTCCCTTCAGCACCTGACCCTGTGCCCGCCGGTTATTCCCAGGTTATATAGTAACGGAACAAAGAGTAATATAAAAGCTAATGATTAATGTTTATAATAATGATTGATAGTTGTCCATGATCATCTCTATATCTAATTTGTATTATGACTATTCTTGTTCTATTTTCTTTATTACACTGAAACAGTTTGTGCCTTCAGTCTCTTCCCTCGGCACCTGGGTAATCCTTTGCCCACAGGGGAGCACCAGATGTGGGACCTGAGCTTGAAAAGGGGCTGCTGCCCCTGATGTTGCCGGGCTCCTGTGCTGCTCGGCCTCTGACCCCTGGACCTTGTCTCGGGGCCTATCTTAAGCCCCTTGGAACTTGCTGGCTGCGCAGCTGCGATGTCCTCTTGGGTTCACTCACTGCAGTGCCAGCCATGACCAGCCCCTCCCCACAGGTTCGGGTGGCACCCAGAGACTCACGCATGCTGTTGGGAAGTCGCTGGCAATGGAGATGGTCCTCACCGGTGACCGGATCTCAGCCCAGGACGCCAAGCAAGCAGGTATGGGTTGGGGCTGCCCACGGAAGCCACATGGAAACCCGGGGCGGCATCCAGGTGTCCCCCTCGTGGGAGCCCCACAGAAACCTGGGGCGGCATCCAGGTGTCTCCACGGTGGTTGCATGAGTTTTTGGGTCCTGAGGACCTGGGAGAAGACTGACTGCCTTTTGTTTTTACGTTTTGAAGTACTGTACGCACAGAAGTGGAGCCACGCGTAAGTATCTGGTGCAGAAGAACAGCCCAGCAATTACGTCCCGAAAGTCCGGTGTAAGCAACGGGCGTCTCCGGGCCCTCACTGGCCAGTCCTCCCACTGCCCTGTTGGGGATCATGGTCCCCGGGTCTGGCTGCCTCTGCCGTCGGAGCTATGGACAGCCTGGCCTGCATGTCTGAGAGCACAGGGACTGCGGTGCCAAGAGCGCTCAGCACTCAGCACTCAGGAAGGGGCACGTGCGGCACTTACCATGTGGAGCCACCCTTGCTAATGCTCAGAGGCTGGGATGCTCCAGCACGCTGCTCCCCAGCGGCCACTCCCTCGAAAAGGAATAGACAAGCGCTCTGTCTGCACTCACTCACCGACGTTCTTGTGTTTCAGGTCTCGTAAGCAAGATTTTTCCTGTTGAGACACTGGTGGAAGAAGCCATCCAGTGTGCAGAAAAAATTGCCAGCAATTCTAAAATTATAGTAGCCATGGCCAAAGAATCAGTGAATGCAGGTAGGGGATCCTGCCAGGAAGACAAGGTAGAGAGGTCTCCGGGGCTGTCAGGAGTATCCCTGAGGCGTCTCTGACTGTCAGGAGCCTTCCTGAGCGGCAGGCACCGAATGGAGATGCCTTAAGCCCTCCTGGGCAGAAATGGTTCTCAGTGTCTCAGTTCTGCTGTCTCTAGAGTTGTGGTTTCTGGTCACGCCCTCAGGAACTCTGCTGAGATATTCCCAGCTCCCCTTGTACCAGGGCCCAAGAACTGAGCCAGGCCTGGGAGGTGAGGGCAGTACAGAGCTGACCATGGCAGGGAAAGGCTGAGAAGGGAGCCGAGGTCCCAAAAGTAAAATGGTCTCGCCCACGGGGAGGCTCGGTTCACCTCCTGGGACCTGGGGTTGGCGGCCGCGTCTGCGCCTGGCAGGTGGCTACACAGGCTTGCAGGCCAACGCCACGCTGTTCATTCTTGGCCTGGATCCCTTTTAGTCTCCCTCTGCCAGGGAAGTGGATCTGATCTTCCCCCTCCTCAGAAATGCTCAAGTTCTATTGTCACAATTTATTCTCGGCATGAGAATGAGATGGTGGTTAGCTGGCTGAGTCCGGACAGGTGTGGGTAGCCCCAGGCAGGTCCCCTAACCTCTCTGAGTGTGTTTACCTCGAGGGTGTGGCCGTCCGCGGGGCTTGCTGTTGGCTTGAGGCAGGATACAGTGAGGAGAGCATTTTGAAAAAAAGGGAGGCTGCTGTTGCCCAAGGTGTTTGGCGAGGTCGGGCTCCTCTCGGAGAGGATGCTGGCTGCAGCCCCGGAACCACCGCGCCTGCCTCCATCTGTGCATCCAGGTCTGCCCTGCTTGGCCTCGTGCAAAGAAGGGCCTGGAATGAGCAGAGCCAAAGGCGTTCTTGGTGCCAGCCACGCCCAGCTCTGGCTCCCGTGCTGTCCTTCCTGGTTTTCATCCTTGTTTACTTTTCTCTGTTTGCAGCCCTGTTGCTGCCTCACAGCCTCTCCTCAAGGGCGCAGTTTGCCATCTCACCTTTCATCCAGTTCCTGTCCCTTCCTTGGGGCCCTGGGCCACCCGAGTGTGACGTGTGGGGCCATAGGAGAGCTGTTGGTTTTGCCAGGTCTCCGCTGGGGCAGTGCCTTTGAGAAGGGCAGCGCCGTGGAAGCCTGCGCAGGGCCGGGCCACGTCGGAAGCACAGTTGTGCGTGGGTCGGTGAGGAGGGAGGAGAAGTTCTGCATGGAATAGCTCCGTTCATAACTCTAGGACTTTGTTTTTCAGCTTTTGAAATGACATTAACAGAAGGAAGGAAGTTAGAGAAGAAACTCTTCTACTCAACCTTTGCCACCGTGAGTAAACAGCGTGCAACTGGAGAATCTAGCACATTTCAGTCACACAAGTTGCTGGGAATTTCCTTTTACATCTTATCATTAAGTGTCGTTTCTTTCTGGACTGCCAGCCTCACCTTTAGCGGGATCAGATTTGTTCTATCAGTGGGTCTTGATGTTAGAAAAAAAGTAGAACATGTGGAAGTTCAAAAGTATGAAATCTTACAGGCGCTTTTCTTGTCTTTCCTGTTATATGAGGTCTAGGAATTGCACCCTCAAGCAGCAGCTCCTTTTTTTTTTTTTTTTTTTTTGACAGGGAGTCTCACTCTGTCCCCCAGGCTAGAGTGCAGTGGCTGGGTCTCAGCTCACTGCAAGCTCCGCCTCCCGCCTCAGCCTCGAGTAGCTGGGACTACAGGAGCTCGCCACCACGCCCGGCTAATTTTTTGTATTTTTAGTAGAGACGGGGTTTCACCGACTTAGTCGGTATGGTCTCGATCTCCTGACCTCGTGATCCGCCCGCCTCGGCCTCCCAAAGTGCTGGGATTACAGGCGTGAGCCACCATGCCCGGCCTGGCTACTTTATTTAAAATGCGGTTTCAGCTGGGTGTCATGCATCCATAGTCCCAGCTTCCTGGGAGGCTGAGGCGGGTTGTTCGAGTCCAACTGGTCAACAAAGCAAGACCCCGTCTCAAAAAAAAGACTTTTTTAAAAAATGAGGCCGGGCGCCTCATTTTAATTGTTCGGTAAAATTAAAAGGTTTGGGCACTTGAGGAAGGGGTACAGATGCGTGCGCGCCTGGGGACACTTGCACACAACTTGAGAAAAGCAGATGCAGAATTGAGTTGTCATGTCCTGCTCCAACACAGGGTAGCCCCTGATACAGGTCACCCATCGTCCACTTGATGACTTGGTGAGTGACCCATACAGGTGCATCTGAGGCTCTTTAGATGTAAGCTTGTTTGACATACACAAGCTCCTGAATGACCATCACCTAAACTGGTAGAGAGAGGCAGTGAAAATCCCCGTGCCCAGGTCCAGCTCTGCTTGGGCAGGTGTCCCTGCCGCTGAGTCCCCTGCCTGGCCCCCTGGGCCCCTGTGAGCATGAGGCAGGACCAGGGAGACACGGGCGGACAGTGGCATCAGGCTCTGTGAGGAGACTGCGCGTCCAGCTCTGTTTCTGCCCCTTTTCCTACCAGGATGACCGGAAAGAAGGGATGACTGCGTTTGTGGAAAAGAGAAAGGCCAACTTCAAAGACCAGTGAGACCCAGCCGACCCCTCCCTCACACCTTTGCTTAGAGAGGGCAAGTGCAGCCTGCTGTCAGTTTTAGAAGCAAGTAAATCATCCTCTTTTCGAGAGCAGCGTCCGTGGTGCGCAGTTTCTCTCTGACTGCTGTGTGGTCACGGCCCGAGTTCTCACGGCATGACTGCCTTCTTCACCCAGCCTGTGAGGGTCCGTGTTCACATCCTGATTGGAGCACCTTCTTCTCAATGTTAAGATTCTGCTGAGGAGCCCCTGCTGGTCCCTCTGGGCATGCTGTGCTTGGGCAGAAAGCAGGGCCTGCGGGTCCTTGTGTCCCTGCCGCTGGAGAGTGGGGCTGCTCTGAGGGAAACACTGCTGCCTTCACACAGATGCTCTGCTGATTAAAGTGACAGCGATTCAGGTGACACCACGCCTCGTAGGTCATGTCTGGAATGAGTATTCTGTCATGTTAGTTTTTTTGGTTTTTTTTTTTTTTAACTTTTTTGTTTTTTCACTGTAAGGAACAACATTCAAAGAAAAAAGGTTTGTATAGTAAGTCGCCCCACATCATACTTCCTGGGTATCCACTGTGAACAGCTGGGCCCGTGGCTTCCTAGAGACTTCTGTGCGCACACACACATCCCTGCACACGTGCACAGGCATGGACTGTGGTTTTCTTCCATGCCCACTTACGTAGAGCCCTTTCCTCACGAGAGCCCACCTTGTTTCCTTTGTACTTCTGTCATAAGGAGCTCTCTGTTCAGTTTCACTGCTTTCTTCTCTGTTGTGGTAACACACGACGTAAACTTGACCATCTTAACCATTGTTTTTTAGAGACGAGGCTAGAGTGCCGTGGTCAATCACAGCTCACTGCAGCCTGAATCTCCTGGGCTCAAGTGATCCTCCCTGCTCCCAAGTAGCTGGGGCCACAGGCCTGCACTACCACACCCAGCTAACTTTTAAAATCTATCTTTTGTAGAGATGGGGTCTCCCTGTGTTGCCCAGGCTGGTCTGAACCATTTTAAGTCCACATTTCAGCAGCATTAAGTACATTCTCCTTGTGCAACCATTACTGTCTATCCAAGAAAGCTTTCATTTTCCCAAACGCAAACTGTCCCCATTAAACAATAACCCCTTTCCCCATTAAACAATAACCCCTTTTCTGCTTCCCTCCAGCTCCTGGCACCCATGCTTCTACTTCCTGTCTCTATGGAGGGACCTCCATTTGTCCCTTTCGGTCAGGCTCGTTTCAGCCCCACGCCAGATCCCTGGGTTGAAATCCTAACCCCTACTGTGACTGCTTTAGGAGGGAGGACTTTGGGCAGTGACTAGTCATGAGGGCAGAGCTCCTCGAGTGGGATTAGTGCCCTGTGAGGGGGCGGAGCTCCTCGAGTGGGATTAGTGCCCCATGAGGGGATGGAGCTCCTCCAGTGGGATTAGTGCCCTATGAGTGAAGGGGTGGCCTGCCCCTCCACACCTGTGGGTGTTTCTCGTAAGGTGGAACGAGAGACTTGAGAAAAGAAATAAGACACAGAGACAAAGTATAGAGAAAGAAAAGCGGGGGGCCCAGGGGACCCGCGCTCAGCTTACAGAGGACCCACCCCGGCACCGGTCTCTGAGTTCCCTTAGTATTTATTGATAATTATCTTTACCATCTTAAAGACAGGGGAGTGGCAGGACAATAGGATCATTTTTAGGGAGGAAATTAGCAGTAAGACATAAGAACAAAAACCTCTGTGATATGAATAAGTTCAAAGGAAAATCCTGTGCCTTGAGATAAACCTTTTAGCAACATTGTTTCATCCTATCACATGGGGATAAACCTTGGACAATACCTAGCTTTCCTAGGCAGAGGTCCCTGCGACCTTTGGCCATGTACCTGTCCCTGGGTAGTTGAAATTAAGAGAATGGTGATAACTTTTAACCAGCAAGCTACCTTCAGGCATTTGTTTAACAAAGACACATCCTGCACAGCCCAAAATCCATTAAACCTTGAGTCACCGCAACACATGTCTCTTGCAAGGACAAGGTTGGGGGTAGGGTCACAGATTAACAGCATTTCAAATACAGAACAAAAAGGAGTCTCTTATGTGTACTTCTTTCTATATAGACACAGTAACAGGCTGATCTCTCTTCCTTTTCCCCACATATGAGGAGGCGGAGCTCCTCCAGTGGGATTAGTGCCCTATGGGGAGGCGGAGCTCCTCCAGTGGGATTAGTGCCCTATGGGGAGGCAGAGCTCCTCCAGTGGGATTAGTGCCCTATGAGGGGGCGGAGCTCCTCGAGCGGGATTAGTGCCATATGAGGGGGCAGAGCTCCTTGAGCAGGATTAGTGCCTTATGAGGGGGCGGAGCGCCTCGAGTGGGATTAGTACCATATGAGGGGGCGGAGCTCCTCGAGTGAAAGTGGTCTATGAGGGGGCAGAGCCCCTCCAGTGGGATTAGTGTTCTATGAGGGGGTGGAGCTCCTCGAGTGGGATTAGTGCCCTATGAGGTGGTGGAGCTCCTCCAGTGAAATTAGTGCCCTATGAGGGGGCAGAGCCTCTCCAGTGGAATTAGTGCCTTATGAGAGGGCGGTGGTCTTCCAGTGGGGTTATTGCCCTTAGGAGAGCCCTGAGGGCACTCTTTTGCCCCTCCCGCCATGTGAGTGCTCTGTGGGAAGGTGCTGTCTGTGAACCATGGGCCTCATCACCCACAACCTGCCTGGAGCCGTGGCCTCCAGAACTGTGGAAAGTCAGTGTTTATCAGCCACCCAGACAATGCCACTGCATCACAGCAGCCCAAGCTAAGGCACATACCGTCCAGAAGGTTTGTGCCTGTTGTGGCATGTTTCACCATTTGATTTTTTTCACTGAATGACGATCCTATAACATGCTTTTTAGTGGCCCTGATGTTTCATACTGTGGACGTGTCATCGTGCCCATGGTTCTAGATATTTCCCCCAGGGAAGCCCACCTGCCCCCTAGCTCAGTGCAGACTCTAGAGAGCGTTCACAGGTGTCTCCTCCACTTGGCCCCGCAGCTTGGTGTGGGTAGTGGCCTAGATTGTGATCATGGCCTTGGGCTGGGTGGGCAGAGTGTGTGAGCTCCCACCCCTGAGTTCTTGGGCTGAATACCAAGGACAGATTCACCTGCATCAAGAAGTACAGAGACCTTTGCTGAGCTCTGGCTCCCTGAATGCGGCAGGTGCCACGCCCGTGTGTCCGATTACATTTATACACAAAATGGGCACACGCGTGCTCTGCGACCGCTCGCCTTGCAAGCATTGGCTCTGCACTTCCACCCACCCCGTCTGTCCTCCTGTGTGCCATGATTGGAGTCCACTAGTTCAGAGCTGGCTTTAGGGTGGAGCAGGTTTATCTCGCCTCTGCCAGGGCAGGTGGGAGTTCTCATGCAGTTTACCTTCAAACAGGCAGATGTTCTTTTCAGATAAGCCTTGGGATCTGGGACTGTTTGACAAATACTGAAATAGGTACAAAAGGAGTTTGATTCAGGTCCAACGGGCAGAACAGGCTCTTCCCTCGGGGTAGGGAACCTGGAACCTGCTCACTTACTGGAGTGGAGCACATGGAGGTTCGTGCAGGTCATGAACCACTGGCCCTGGAGCCTGGAGTAAACACGCAGGGATAGATAGGCACCAAATGTTCAAGTATCCAAGGGAGGAAGCCTGAACATTGGGAAAATCCACTCCGTTTAATTTTTCATGTGCACTGGGGTCAGCCTCCATAATTTGATTTCAAGCAATGGAACCCCAGAGATCTGGAGGGCCGGTTACAGCCTCGTGTTCACACCTGTCAGCCATGCTTGGCTGGAAGCCGCGTCTCAGAGGTCTGCGTCTTAGTTATCTGGTTCCAGAGTTTGGCAGGGACAGGAGCCCAACTCGTAGGCGCGGGAATGGACCTCGTCTTCATGCTGGCCCCAGGGAGCCTGGAGCGGGGGTGCCACTGTCCCACGCAGGGGAACCCCAGACGCAGAGTGAGGCTTCCACTCCTGAGCTAGTTGACCTCTGGCCCCAATATTGTTTGGGGTTTGATTAGGTGTTTTTTGTTTGTTTGTTTTGGGTTTTTTTGAGACAGAGTCTCTCTCTGACACCCGGGCTGGAGAGCAGAGGAGTGATCTCAGCTCACTGCACCCTCCACCCTCCGGGTTCAAGCAATTCTCGTGCCTCAGCCTCCCAAGTAGCTGGGATTACAGGCGCCGGTCATCACGCCCGGATAATTTTTGTATATTTTGAAGAGACGGGGTTTCACCATATTGGCCAGGCTGGTCTCCAACCCCTGACCTCAGGTGATCCACCCACCTCAGCCTCCCAAAGTGCTGGGATTACAGGTGTTGAGTCACCGTGCCCGGCCTGATTTGGTTTTGAAGCTGAAAACTTTCTTGCCCATCTCTCTAAAATCGGCTTGCCCTTGTATATTTGGGTAAATGGTGACTCTCCACTTATAGGTTGGAGTAGAAACTGCCCAGGGACAGCTCCGAACCCTGGTGGCCTCGGTGCAAAGCCGCCCTCATCGGCAGGCCCTGGGTAGCCCCAGTCTTCTCTCTGCCCGAGCGGCCAGCCCAGGGCCAGCTGTTCAGGTGCTGCTGGGTGCCAGCGTGGGTGGCCCCACCAGGCTTTTCTGACGCAGCCCAGGCCACTTCCCGTGGGGACAGGCTCCTAGGGCGAAGCAGTTCAACATGGAGACGTCTGTTTCCTCTGGGTTTTCTGAGGCGGCTTTGTCATTTTTCACATACAGATTGATTTTCAGAACTTTTTAGGAGCCACCAGGCCTCGGAGCATTTGTGTCACCTCAGGGCTGAGAGCCAGGGCCACAGATCTGGCCCCACAGCTAGCGTCCAGCTGGGAATCAGGTGGAAGAAGATGGCTTCGTGGAGGGAGGGCCCGGCCAGCCTGAGCCCAGCCAAAGGTCAGGACGCCGCCATCCTGGGAAGGGGGTTGCAGGCCGCTGACACCGGGGGATGACGGAGGACCCTTAGGTGTCCTGGCACTCGCGGCTGAGCCTGGAAGCTGGGCCTGGCTGCCCTCCTGGACCCCCTCCAGGGGGTCTAATGTCCTGGCTCCCGTGTCCCGTGCTCCCGCCCCTCGGGAGCGTGGGCTGAAGGCCTGAGTCCAGCTGCCTGCCCTGGTGACTCCAGGGACCCGGTGCGCTCCGGCCATTCTGCCAGGCCTAAGGGCAGCACGATGTGGTCAGAGGGCAGAGACCCTCATGAGGGGAGGCCGCAGAGGGCGGCAGTTGAACCCCTTCTGCCTGAGGGAGCTCGAGGTGGGAAGCTCGGGTAGGGACACTGGGGAGCCCCGGCCACAGCGCGCGGGCGCCCAAATCTCGGACCTGGCGAGGCGCCCGTGGGTTGGGTGGGTGTTGCCCCCACGCTCCGACTCAGCCCGAGTGTCCCCAGTTCCCGGGGCTCCCCGCCCTTGCAAGAGCCGTAAGCGGACCCCAGCCCCGAACCCCAGCCCCAGCGGATCCCCAAGCCCGGGACCCAAAAGCTCCGTCCTCCCCACAAACCCCGCCCTCCGTGTAAAGCCCCGCCCCGGCCCGTAAACCCCGCCCTCCCCGCAAGGCCCCGCCCCGTCCGCCAGGCCATGGTGGCGCTGAAGGGTGTCCCCGCGCTGCTGTCCCCCGAGCTGCTCTACGCGCTGGCGCGCATGGGGCACGGGGACGAGATCGGTGAGCGCAGCGGGCCGGGGCCGCGGGGACCACGCCGGGGCAGGCAGGCGGGCGAGGCTTGCGCGGGGACCCCCGGGCCGAGAAGGGCCGGGTCCTGGGGTGGGGGCGTCGCTCGGGCCTCCCTGGCTTCCCCCGCGTTCTTCAGGGAACCGCGACCTCGTGGGGCTCTGGGCGGGGCCGGCCGGAGCTTCTCCCCGAGTCCCTCCCCAGACGGCCCGAGGGCCGCCGCGTCTGGGCTGCGCCCGAGGGTTCGGCGCTTTTTCTTCTCCTGGGGCCTGGGGTCCCGGGGCAGGGGCTGGGTGGCCGGGGGCCTGGTCCGGGCATCGCGGGCGGCTGCGCGTCCTCTGGCCCCTGGGGAGGCGGCGGGGTCCGGGTCGGCCCCCTGGCCTGGGCAGCACCCGACAGCCTGGCGGGCAGCTGTTGACGCCTCTCCGCCTCCCAGGCGGGGACCTTGCCCTCCCCACCTCCCCGCCTCCCCGCCTGGCTTCCAGCCCTGCAGACTGACTGCGGCCGGCGGTGGGGGCGCCCAACCGGCTGACCTGAGACCCCCTGTGGCCACGATCTGCCGCCGTGACTGGGTGGGAGGATGGGCGGCGCCGACCCCGAGGGCAGGGATAGGTGCTGACCACGCGCTGTCCTCCCGGCTGTTTAGTTCTTGCGGACTTGAACTTCCCGGCCTCCTCCATCTGCCAGTGTGGGCCCCTGGAGATCCGTGCAGACGGTGAGCGAGCCCCAGGTCCCCCAGGGCAGGGCGGGCGGGTGAGCAGTGCTCCTGGCTCTGAGGCTCCTCTGTGGCCTGTGGTGGCCCCAAGTCCATGCTTGCAGTGTGGAGGGTGCAGGCGGGCAGGCGGGCTGGAGACTGAGTGCCGCCCCCTCTGCCCTCCAGGCCTGGGCATCCCGCCGCTCCTGGAGGCCCTGCTGAAGCTGCTCCCCCTGGACACCTATGTGGAGAGTCCGGTGAGGGTTGAGTCGCCCCTGCACCCTGGTGCTCCGCGCCTCGGTTTCCCCTTTTGCGGGCTTCATAGGGCCCACCTGCCTTGGAGTGGGGGGGAGAAGCCATGTGTCCCCAAGGGGCCCTGATCCTCACCGGGGGAGTCCTGAATGGTCACCTGACCAGGAAGGCTGGCAGCATCCAGGGCCCCAGAGCTGACCCCTCCCTCTAGGCTGCAGTCATGGAGCTGGTGCCCAGCGACAAGGAAAGGGGCCTGCAGACCCCGGTGTGGACGGAGTACGAGTCCATTCTACACAGGGCCGGCTGCACGGTGAGCCTGCAGCCCCAATTGTGGGGAAAGGGCCAGGGACCCCCTGTCTCCTGGAGGCTCAGTGGGAGCCAAAGACAGGGTCCCAAGCTCTGTCCTCAAGCGGTCTCCCACCCATCACCCTGAGAACCCCGGACCACTGGGCGCTCCCTCACCAGCCAGGTGGAAGAGGTACACATGGGCAGTGTGGGCCCTCTTCCTCTGCCCCCGAGCTTTCCACCTGCCCCCCAACTCCGCCCAGGATCCTGACCTGCCGGGGCGAGGTGGGAGGGGTCCTCACCCACCACAGCCTGTGAGTGAAGCCTGGAGGACGCAGGATGCCTGGCCTCCACCTCCTCAGTCTCCCCTGGGGGAGTACCCCCTGGTCCCAGGTCTCTTGCCCCATCCTGGCTATGGTTGGTCAGAGGCCTAGCCCCCTCCTCACCTTGCCCTGCAAGGAGACAGGCCCATTCTCCCGGGCAACCCACTGGCAGGTCTCGGGCAGGGCCTCCATAAGGGGAGGCCAGAGTCTCTCGTCCTGGGCAGGGGACCCCCTAGGACAGCTGGCAGGGGCTTGACAGTCTGCTGAGCTGGCTGGGTGGTCCCAGGCCAGGCAGAAACCAAGCATGGCAGGTTCCTCATCCACAATGTCCTGGGGCCCCCGTCCTAGGCCTCGGGAGCCAGAGGCTGAGTGACCCTGGGGCCCCTGCAGAGGGAGAGCCCAAGAAATGGAACTGAGAGGCCCCATTTCCTGGTGCCCTCCCTACTTGGGGCCCTGGGGAGTCCAGGGCTGGCCCATGAGGGTTTCTGGACAGGGTTTCCTCCAACCCTGCCATTTTGTCTTCCAGAGAGCCCTGGCAAAGTTAGAGAGGTTTGAGTTTTATGAGCGGGCTAAGAAGGCTTTTGCTGTTGTGGCAACGGGGTGAGTTCCAGCTGACTCAGACCTGTCCCCATCCCCACCGGGCCCTCAGGAGCTGCCCCTGTCCCCACCGGGGCCTCAGGAGCTGCCCCTACCCTCTTCTCAGCTTCTGCCTGGCTGAGGCTAGATGTCCCACAGAGTGGAGAGACCAGGGAGGAATTTGGGGGGCAGGGCCCCCATTTGCCTGAGCATCAAGTGGGTGAAGGTGGACGGGGTCTGCTCTGTCCCCCAGAGGCTGGAGAAAGGTCTCAGCACCCTGGCCCTGCAGCCCAGCTCAGTGCTGGGCTTGGCTCCTCTGCAGGGAGACAGCCCTCTACGGAAACCTCATCCTCAAGAAGGGGGTGCTTGCCCTCAGCCCCCTGCTGTAGGCCTGGTGAAGACCACCTGGGCCGGAAGAGGAATTGGGGGCACCCTGAGCTCCGGTACCACCACTCACAACAGGCCTCCCAGCAGCAGCCCCAGACCTGGGCCCTGGCCAGGGCTCTAGGGGGCCGGCAGTCATAGGGTGGGCCCTGCCAATTGGTACAAATGTCCCTGATTTGTGAAAATGATGAAAAAACGTAGTCGCCGGTAAACGTTCAGTCTAAAGGTTTTAATTCTGTTGTCACTCAGGCTTGTTTGGTGCTGAGTTCAAGGGACGCTGCTGGCTCCAGAGAGGGCCCCCCATGTACCCTTGACAAAACCTTGAGTGGGAAATCAGGCCTGGGGCCCTGGGGTCTGGGTGGGTGCCTGGGGCCCTGGGGGCTGGGCGGGTGCCTGGGGCCCTGGGGGCTGGGTGGGTGCCTGGGCCCTGGGGACACCAAGGGCTGGAGTGGGGGCAGTGGCTGCCCTGGAGGCCTTGAGAGGGGTGAAGGCTTCTGCCACAGCCTCTGGACTGCGGACACTAAGGGGATTCTTCACCCAGGTCCATTCTTTCCGCCCAGCAGGAGGGCAGGTGGCAGGGGCTGGCCTGGACACTTCTGGAGGAACTGTGGGAGCTCTGTTGAGGGAGGTGCCGGCCGGAGAGGCCTGGGTGTGGGCCATGCCCTGTGCTTGTGGCAGTAGGTGGCTGCCTGCTGGAAGCCTCACTTGCCCTGGCAGGCAGGGGAGGTGAAGGACACGAGGTCACTTGGAGCCCAGTGCCGGGCAGAGGTGGGATGCAGGGGGCTCCTGAAAGGGGGCGCCCGGGAGGCTTCCCTATGGGATGCTTGGACTGGTCTCCAAGGATGGGGAAGAATAACCACCCGCTACTTTCCAGACCCTGGGCCTCTCCCCAGGACCCTCCCCCTGCTCCCCAGAACTTGCCTCAGTGACACAGGTACAGGAGGAAGATGGGGCAGGGCTGGAGTTTAAGGGACCAAGGGCAGGAGCGGGGATGACAGGGGCTCCCCCAGGGCCAGGGGCTGGTGTCCCCGGGATTCTAGGGGTCAAGTCCCAGGGTCCCAGACCCACACTCCGGACCACAGGAGAACCTTGGGAGTGCAGGCAAGCCCCCCCCAGCTGAGATCTGGCTCCAAGTCTGGGGAAGGGATCCTGTCTGGGCTTCGCTGTAGGCTCTGGGGACCTGTCCGCCTGCTGCCCCCAGATGGCAGCCAAGGCCTTCTCCGTGCTCACTAGCGGTCAGCCTTGGCCCCATGGGCCTTGCGCTTGCCTGGCCAGTCACTGCCCGTCTCCAGACCCCTTGGCCACGTTGTGGTCTGACATCAGAAGTGTGCGAGCTGATTGCACACACCCTCGCCCATCCCGTTTCAGCCCCGCAGATGGGCCTCTGGGGCTAGGGTGCCCTCTCTAGCATTTTATGTAAATAAAACCATATATGAGCAAACTAATGAAATCATGAGAAAAAACAAAGTAATGGGCAAAACAAAATAAAGTCAAGATAGCTTTAAAAAAAAAAAAAAAAGCCACAAACGCCAGCTTGGGCTGTCTAGGGCCAGACCCTCCTGCGACCCCGGAGAAGATCTAGGGTCTTCTCCCTGCCTGGGGCCCCGGGAGCGGGGAAGGAGCTGCCCAGACCTCCGCCCTGAGCGTGTTGATCCCTCAATGCCCTCCCACCCCATGTTCTTATCAGGATGACAGGGGAAGCTGCCAAGAGGGAGATGGGGAGCCCAGCTCTGGCCCTTTCAGGACAGAACCTCAAAGGTCACTGGCCTCTCCAGCTCATCCGTAAGCCAGGGTAACAGCTCTTACACTGTGGGACACCATGGGGCACCCTTGGGCAGTTACTCTCAGCCGTTTGTGTCCTGGGAGAGCAGGGGACTTGCCGGCGGTGCAGGGAGCTCTTCCGCACCTGGGCAAACCCTCGGTCCCCTAAGTGGCCGCACAAGGGCTGAGCATGGCAGGATGGAGGTTTGGGTGGCCTCTCTCCCTTGCTCTGTTGTGTCTTAGCTGCTGGAGCTGGCAAATGTGTGTGGCTCAGCCCCAGGCTTGGCACCGGGTGCTTCTCTCTCACCATAGGGATGAGATCGCCACGCAGGAACCCCACCCATATTTGCACGTGCCCAGGACACGTGGCGTGTGAGTGACTGCAGCAGCCTGGACCTGCACTGCAGCATTGGGCCTGCTGGGCCAGGCAGGGCAGGATGGGCACCCAGAGTGGGAGCTGCACAGAACGTCAGGAGGTCAGAAAAACCACGTCCTGGGCCTGGGTCTGCCCCCCTCACCTGAGACCTGTGCACTTTCCACCTGAGCACATGCCCGTCCGTCCAGCTGGGCCCTGAGCCCCAGGCACTCGGCCTCCCTCCTCCCCTGGCCCTGTCTCAGGCCCCTGCTGTGGGGAGCCCAGGGTGAGCTCTTTCCCGGCTGAGACTGGTCCCACGGGTGCCCTCTGGTCCCAGCCCCTAACTGCTGCCACACCCCTCAGCATCCCAGTATACAAGGAGGGGGCCTGGGGGTAGTGCAATGTTCTGGGAGCTAGGGGTCACCTGGGCCTTGTGCAGCCCTTAATTCTCCTGGGCAGAGCAGGCTGGGCCCTGGTCACCGGTCTTCCAGGGCGTGTGGCCTCCTGCCTGTTTGCAGGGGTTTATTATTTATTATTTATTTTTTTGAGACGAAGTCTTGCTCTGTTGCCCAGCCTGGAGTGCAATGGCGCGATCTCAGCTCAGTGCAACCTCCACCTCCCAGATTCAAGCGATTCTCCTGACTCAGCCTCCCAAGTAGCTGGGATTACAGGCGCCTGGCACCATACGCGGCTAATTTTTGTATTTTTAGTAGAGACAGGATTTCACCATGTTACCCAGGCTGGTCTGGAGCTCCTGATTTCAGGTGATCCGCCCGCCTCAGCCTCCAAAAGTGCTGGGATTACAGGCGTGAGCCACCTCGCCCGGCCTGCTGGGGTTTATTTGCCTACCTCTGGCAGGGGGAGGATAGGAAGGGTTCCAGTCCCAACAGCCTGGGCCGTGGGACAGGGAGGAGCAGTGGTGGCCCCTGGAGCCCTACTGGGGGTGGTAGATGTGGTCTTGGTCTTCCTCCGGTCCCCGGAGCACCTGGCGATTTGGCATCACCCACAACCGAGGCCCCTCCTCGCCCTGGTCCTCCTCGGGTGGAGGGTGGTGCAGGCTGTCATGGTCGGGCTCAGGACCCTGCTGGGGGCTTAGGACATGGCCCAGGATGTCCTCGGTCTCCACCGAGGCCTTAATGCCTAGGGACAAGCAGATGAAGGGATAGCCTCAGTTTCTCTCCCGAGACCCTTGGTCTGTCCAAGCCAGCCCCACGAGCAGGCTTTGCTGCTGTGGCCTCGTGCCCACCTGGAAGGACGGGGCCCCTGCCCTGATCTGGTGACTTCTCAGTGGTCAAGAGCTTCGGCTTCGGGACAGGGAGCAGCCCCACCAGCTGGTCGTCCTTCTCTGGAGGCTCCACCACACGGGCGCCCCAGGCCCTGCTGGCACAGTTCGGTCTTGTCCACACACAGGTGGGGGAGGGGGACAGAAACCCCCGCAGGAGGGTGCCCACCATCCCGGGGCAGCCACTCCAGCCCCCACCACCAGCAGCCCCAGGACAAGACCCTCTCTCAAGAGCCGCAGTGATGAGTGGCCCCCACAGTGCTCCCGGCCAGGCTTCCACACCACGTCCCTGGGCCACTGGGTGGGGGGCAGTGGTCAGAGCCTTGGTTGAGCAGTGTCCCAAACGTGGATGTGGGGAAACCTCAGGAGCCAAGACTGAGCCACCCTGGCTGCAGCCACCGGCCGTGGAGTACAACCTGCCCTGGAGGCCGTGGGGAAGCTGAGCTGGGGGACGCCCGGGAGCCCCAAGCCCTCTGGCTGTACTCTTTTCTCCCTGCACGGGGGCTGTTGACAGATCCCCATGAGGCTGGAGTGCCGCCTCCTTCCGAAAGCTGCTGGACAGGGTTCCCCTCTGCATCCGTCTCGTGCACTCCAGGTTCAGGACGGGCCCAGAAGTTCCGGCCGTAGCTTCAGGGAATGGCAGGGGTGCAGATGGGCAGGTGGGGCTGGGGGGACTTACTTCTCTGCCTCCTGCTCTGAGGGCCGGTGTTTGACGTGGACCTTGATAGGGAGAGTCACAGGTGTGGGCTCAGCCACAGTCCACACGGATGGAGGACACCTAGGGAGAGGCTGCTCCGAGGCCCACCTGGGGCTGCAGGGGTGGGGACAGGGCCAGCTCGGCACAGCCCGAGCGTCTCTAGTGGGTGTACCACTCTCGGGTGTCGGGATTGCAAGCCAGGAGTGAGGCTGCTGGCCTGTGTGCAGATGACCAGCTGGCCTGGAATTCTGGCCGGGCCTGGGGCGGCACAGGACTGGGATGTAACCTGGCACGATATTCCCGACCTAGCACTCCCCACCCCAGCTGTCAGCGCACTGGCTGGTTTCTGAGGTGACTGGTTGGGGCTGTGTCTCCTCCCTGGCAGGTGCCTAGAGAAGGCGGTCAGCTGCTCCGAGCCCAGCTAACCTTAGTTGTCAGTTCTCTAAGCCCAGCCACCCTCAGTGGGGCAAAGGACAAACAGGAGAGCAAAGCAGGTGACCCCAGTGGAGGACCAGTGACCCTGGGGAAGACCAGTGATCTCAGCGGAGGACCAGTGACCCTGGGGAGGACCAGTGATCTCAGCAGAGGACCAGTGACCCCGGGGAGGACCAGTGACCCCACTAGAGGACCAGTGACCCCAGGGGAGGACCAGTGATCTCAGCGGAGGACCAGTGACCCCAGGGAGGACCAGTGATCTCAGCGGAGGACCAGTGACCCCGGGGAGGACCAGTGATCTCAGCGGAGGACCAGTGACCCCAGGGGAGGACCAGTGACCCCGGGGAGGACCAGTGACCCCAGGGGAGAACCAGTGACCCCGGGGAGGACCAGTGACCCCGGAGAGGGCCAGTAACCCCAGGGGAGGACCAGCACCGTGGGAGGCTGTGCCCATGTTCCTGCGTCTCCAGTCAAGGAAGGCGTGGACCTCCTTCCTCCTGATCCATGCCAGGTGTGCAAGACTGAGTGGTCTTGACATGGGCCAGGGAACAGGGCACAACCCCAGGCATAGTCCCAGCCAAGGACACCACTGTCAGCACAGACAGCACAGCTGAGCTGCCGGCACATGGAGTCACCTCTGGCCTTCAGGGCCCAGGTGAGCATCAAGGGGTATCATCCAGGCCCTCCTCCACCTGAGATCACGTGGGTTCATCTGGCCCAACCTCCTCCACCTGGGACCTCCTGGGTGTCCTGAGGCCTGTCCATCTGACCCCAGTGAAGGGAAGCCTGCCCCCTCCTCGTCCTCAGGTGCCCAGGCATCAAGAGTCATGAGCGCACCCGCGCCTCTCTCCTAGGCCAGCCTGGGGTTTGAAGACGGAAGAGGGGACCTTTGTCCACATCCCCTGCTGTGGGGGCAGAAGGTGACAACTGGAGTTGGTGGCCAGATGGGAGGGGCTCACACCTACCTTGGGTGCTGAGGCCGCACCTGCCTCCCACAGCAGCACAGCCACCAGGCTGGTGACCATGAGGACCCTGAGGGGGGCCAGAGAGGAAAGTGTGGGGTAGGGGAAGGGCCGAGACTGGCCATCAGTCCCGCCTCCCCTGAACTCCAGGCAGCACCCAATGGGCAGCTGGGAGGCCTGGGCTGGGTTCTTCCTTGGGAGGGCAAGTGGTTTTACTGGACTCTGCTCACATGGGCCAACACACAGGCACAGAGCGGGGAGAAGCCCCAGGCCCACCTGCCTCCAGCCCCGCTCAGGCCAGAGCCCACAGCCCCAGCCCCAGACCCTGCTCCCCACAGTCTGGGCGGACCCCACTGTGGCAGGCACTGGTGGTTGGCTCGGAAACTCCAGAGGTTCTGCCGCGCCTTTCTGCCGCCCTCCACGTGGGGACACGTGAACACACTTGCACACAGATTGGGGTATGGGAGGGTATGGCACAGCGGGGGGCCCACAGCCCCACACCCACAGAGCCCTGAGGCTGCACACTGCCGCAGGCGGGCACCCGCTGTGTCCCAGAGCTGCGGGGCCACAGCTGGAGGGCTCAGGGGTGCATGGCAGCACTGTTAGGCAGGCAGGCAGGGTGTCAGGTCTGTTTGGACACGGGACGTGTGTGTTTGTGTATGTGGTGGGGGGTGTGCATATATGTTGTATGTGCACATGTGTTTTGTGGGTGTGGACTATGTGCATGGTGGGTGTGCGTGTATGCTGTGGGTGGTGTGTTTGGGTGTGTGTGCACCGTGTGCTTGAGTGTGCGTGGTGGATGTGTATGTTGTGCATGGTGTGGAGTGTGTGGGTTTGGGAGTCCATGTGCTGTGTGTATGTTATGTGTGTTGTGTGTGTGATGGATGCATGTGTATGTTGTGTGTGGTGTGGAGTGTGTGGGCTTGGGTGTGTGTGTGTGCTGTGTGCATGCGTGTGCCTGGTAGATATGCATGTATCTTCTGTGTGTTTGGGGAGTGTGTGTGGTGTGTGTGTAGTGGATGAATGTGTATGTTGTGTGTGGAGTGTGAGGGTTTGGGGATGTGTGCATGCGTGTGCTTGTGTGTGTATTGGATCCGTATGTTGTGTGTGGTGTGGAGCGTGAGGGTTTAGGGGTGTATGTGTGCTGTGTGCATGCGTGTGTGCGTGTCTGTGCGTGTTGGATGCATATGTATGTTGTGTCTGGTGTGGAGCATGAGGGTTTGGGGTGGGCGTGTGCTGTGTGCATGTGTGTGTGTGCGTGCACGTGTGTGTGTGCGTGCATATGTGGTGTGGTGTAGAGTGAGGGTTTGGGAGTGTGTGTGTGGGTGTGTGTGTGCACGTGTGTGTGCGCGCGTGTGGGTGGGCGTGTGTGGTGTGGTGTAGAGTGAGGGTTTGGGAGTGTGTGTGTGGGTGTGTGTGTGCACACGCGTGTGTGTGGGCGTGTGGGTGGGTGTGTGTGGTGTGGTGTAGAGGGGTTGGGAGTGTGTGTGTGCGGGTGTGTGTGTGCGGGTGTGTGTGCGCACACGTGTGTGTGGGCGTGTGTGTGCGCACGTGTGGGTGGGCGTGTGTGGTGTGGTGTAGAGGGTTTGGGCGTGTGTATGCACGTGTGTGCGGGCGTGTGTGGTGTGTAGAGGGTTTGGGAGGGTGTGTGTGCGGGTGTGTGTGTGCAGGCGTGTGTGTGTGCACGCGTGTGTGCGGGCGTGTGTGGTGTGGTGCAGTCTTGTCTCTTCAGGCCCCTGCGGGGGAGGCTTCTGTCTGGGGAGGCTTCGGTCTCTCAGGGTGGGGTGGTCTGGGGGGTGGGGTGAGGCTCTGGGTCTGCACGGGGCTCAGCATGGCTGCAGTCAAGGGTGTCTGGGGCTGGGCACGGTGGTTCACACCCATAATCCCAGAACTTTGGGAGGCTGAGGTGGGCAGATCACCTGAGGTCAGGAGTTTGAAACCAGCCTGGCCAACATGGCAAAACTCCGTCTCTACTGAAAATATGAAACTGCCCGGGCGCGGTGGCTCACGCCTGTAATCCCAGCACTTGGGGAGGCTGAGGCAACAGACCACTTGAGGTTAGGCATTTGGAACCAGCCTGGCCAACATGGTGAAACCTCGTCTCTACTAAAAATACAAAAAAAAAAAAAAATTAGCCAGGCGTGGTGGCAGGTGCCTGTAATCCTAGCTACTTGGGAGGCTGAGGCCAGAGAATCGCTTGAACCCGGGAGTCGGAGCTCGCAGTGAGCCAAGATCGAGCCACTGCACTCACTCCAGCCTGGGTGACGGAGCGAGACTGTCTCAAAAAAAAAAAAAAAAAACACTTAGCTGGGGTGGTGGCACAAGCCTGTAATCCCAGCTACTTCTGCGGAGGCAGAAGAGTCAGTGTCTGGGACGCCCTACAGGCCTGGATTGCAGCTCCACAGGGACCTTTGCCCCTTCTCTGGGTGACTCAGCCACAATGGGAGGAGGTCAAAAGGCAGGGGGGATGCCCCAGACAGCCCCGGGGTCGGGGCCTGGCCTGGTCTGGTTCGGGAGCCCTGCTTCTCCTCAGGACCCCCAGCTGGTTCTGATGCTGGGCAGGGGCTCTTGTCCGGGCATTGGACCCCACTCCCACTGCCGTGCTGCCGTGGCCACCCCTGGAGCCCACCTCCCGGACACACAGCCTGGGGGCCCAGAATTCAGGACACAGTAGCCCCTAGAACAATGGTTGGTGGTGACTGCCAAGCAGCCAGACTGTGGGACTCTGAGGGTCCCCTCTCCAGACAAATGGCTCTGGGCACCAAAGGGTCCCCACGCCACCCAGAGGCCACCTCTCTACAAGGGAGAAACACCAGGAGAGGAGGGGCAGGGAGGGCCCTGGCTTAGAGGAGGAGGAAGAGGAGGAGGGACCCCCACAGAAGGAGGGGGAAGAGGGACACCCCCACAGAAGGAAGGCAGCCTCTGATTCCAGGGTCCAGCAGGAGCCCAGGTGTTTCCCTGAGCTCCAAATCACAGCCACGCCCTGGCCCCAGCCCCCTTCCTGTTGGGCAGTCATAGGCCTGCTGGTTTCAGCCTGGCACCACCCCCTTCCTTGTTCTGGGTGATTCTCCACCAGGCCAGGGGAACCAAGGAGCAAGGCACTGTCTCATGCGTTTGGAGCCCCAGAGGAGGTGGAGCCTGGTGGCAGACCCCAGACCCTCAGAAGGCCCCTCCTTCTCCCTCCCACCTGCATACTCCCCTGAACCAGGTCCCTGAGCGCAGCGCGGCCGGGCCCCCTCTGGCTAAGGGCCAGGCCTCCAGGTTTGGGTGGGGTGGGGATCGGGGCTCAGGGATGGTGGGCATTACCTCCTCATGTCTGGGTCCCCGTCTCTGTGGAGAGAGTGCTCAGGGAGCTGCAGTGGCTGATCCCAGTATCTGGCACCCGGCCCAGCTCCTCCTGCCCAGGCCCAGGCTGCTTGGGGCTTTATTGCTGCCGCTTGGGGCGTGTCAGGACAGAGGTCAGAGTCAGGGATCCCATCCTGCGCAGCCCAAGTGACTGGCTCTGCAGCCGCCCAGCCCACTCGGGCCTGGATCTGAGTGGGGACACCCAGCTGCCCCCTCAGGGCCTGCCACACCTGACTGAGGAAGAAGTTTGCCTTTAAAAACCTGCTTGGTGGCCGGGCGCAGTGGCTCAGGCCTGTAATCCCAGCACTTTGGGAGGCTGAGGCAGGAGAATCGCTTGAACCTGGGAGGTGGAGGTTGCAGTGAGCCAAGATGGCGCCACTGCAGTCCAGCCTGGGCAGCAAAGAGCGAAACTCCGTAAAAAAGCAAAACAAAACAACAACAACAACAACAAAAACCTGCTTGTCATGAAGGCTGAACTGAGCTCACAGCCAAGGCAACTTGGAGGGGTGTCGCAGGCAGCTGTCCCCATGGAGGGGTGTCGTGGGCGGCTGTCCCCTTGGAGGGGTGTCGTGGGCGGCTGTCCCCATGGAGGGGTGTCATGGGCGGCTGTCCCCATGGAGGGGTGTTGTGGGCGGCTGTCCCCTTGGAGGGGTGTTGTGGGCGGCTGTCCCCACCTCGGCTGAAATGCTTCCTTTCTCAGGTGGGCGTGACAAATCCCCCATCCAGCCCCACCCCACCTGCCTGTCACACCCGCCTCTGCCCACCACCTGCGGCAGCACTGTACCAGCTCAGCTCCACCATCCCGGAACCCTCAGCCCCAACCCCACCACCTTCCCCACCCCTGCCAGGTGCTCCCACCAGTCCTTCCTTTCTGGCCACACCAGCCTGAGGAGTCTTACATGCTGTGTGGCTGAGGTCTGCCGCTCCACGGGGCCCAGTGCCCTGATTGCCTTTTTTATGTTTTTATTTTTTTTGAGACAGAGTCTCACTCCGTTGCCCAGGCTGGAGTGCGGTGGCGCAATCTCAGCTCACTGCAACCTCCGCCTCCCGGGTTCAAGTGATTCTCCTGCCTCAGCCTCCCGAGTAGCTGGGATTACAGACACGCACCACCATGTCCAGCTAATTTTTGTATTTTTAATAGATACAAGGTTTCACCATGTTGCCCAGGCTGGTCTCGAACTCCTGACCTAAGTAATCCACCCATTTTGGGCTCCCAAAGTGCTGGGATTATAGGCGTGAGCCACTACACCTGGCCCTGACCACTGTCCTTAGCCATCCCTGGCACACCCTGTGAAACAAAAAAGATTCCAATGTTCCCCAACCCCACCCGACTGATGGACCTCCCTAGGCCAAGGGCATTCCACCGTTAACCTACAAACTAGTTCAGGCCACAGTGGGAAGTGGGGGTCTGACAGGCCTCATTGTACCCTCTCCTCCTTTTGGAATTCAGGCAAAACGGACCAGCATTAACATTAAAACAGAGACCTTAAGACTGAAAGAACAGACTCTTTAAGTCTGACAAGAAATAGTCCCTTTTATTAATTCTATCTGCATAAACTTTGTCTCCACAACGCCTTGTCTTAACCCTGACTTTCCCTGCTATTGATTCTAGGTCTTTAGACAATAACTTAACTCTTTTGACCAATTGTCAATTGGAAAATTACTGAATCCACCAATGACCTGGACACCCCCCGCCTTTCCGGACCAAACCAATGTACATCTTCCGTGTACTGAGTGATGTCTTGTGTCCCCAACATGTATGAAACCAACTGCACTCCAACCCAAACCAGCTGCACCCCAACCCCTCGGGCCGCAGGTGTTCTCAGGATCTCCTGGGACGGCGTCATGGGCCTTCCTTCACTCATATTTGGATCAGAATCACTCTCCAAGTATTTTACAGGATTTTACTCTTTTCCTTGACAGCCCCCAGTGTGCAGCTACTGTTGGGGGCTCTGAGCCCGCCGGCTGCAGGGTATGGGTTCCTCCCAGAGCTTCATGTGCGGACACAAGTGGAGGCAGTGCTTCCAAGCGGGTGGAGTGAGGGCCCTCAAGAACGGCCAACTCCGGGCTTTCCAGCGCGACCCGCAGCGTCTGAGCTGTTGAGGAGTGGTCACCCGAAGAGGCAGCTGGGCTTGGGTGAGAACAGATGTTTCCGGGGGCTTCTTGCTGGGGCTGTTCCTGAAACCACCTTTGCAAAAGCTATGATGGTGAATCTGACCTAACCGACTCCATCTTACTTCTAACCTTCAGCCTGTCCTTGTTCTTTCCTGGGTGCAGGTCACACAACTTTGGGAGGATCTTAGTTTATAGTTTAATGTTAAAACAAAGATGAAAACAGCCCTTTCCTGAATAAACTCCCTTCTTGCCTGGGGACCAGACTGCCTTTATAAAACTAACAAAGTAGCCACAAGATTAGAAATTATGGTTTAGGAAACTTCTAGTGGCTTGAGGTATCGGCGGGAGTGGCCAGGTGGCGGGAGGAACCGTTACGGGAACTGAAGTTGCCAATTAAGCCTGATCAAGATGCCAACCTCCCAAAAGCACTGAGACTTCAGGGCAGAGCCCATGGGGGAAAAGCCAGTGGGGAGCCTGGCCGGGATGGGTGAAGTCCTGGGCAAGAAGCTGGAGGAAAGGGGCTTTGACAAGGCCTATGTTGTCCTTGGCCAGTTTCTGGTGCTGAGGAAAGATGAAAACCTGTTCCGAGAGTGGCCGAAGGACTCGTGGTGCCAACGCCAAGCAGTCCCGGGACTTCGGATGCCTTCGAGAGCATGTGACGCCTTCTTGTGATGCTCTCCGGGAAGCTCTCGATCCCCAGCCCTCATGCAGAGTTTACAGCTGAGCAGGGACTCCTCCCCTGTCCTCTGCAAAGGAAAAGATTGCTACTGTCATACTCACCTCCAACGTACTCTGGGATCTTTTGGGAGTTTTCTCCCCTAACCATTTCAACTTTTTTGGATTCTCGTTCTTGCAGGACTCCCACTTCCTTTTTCCCTTGCCAGTTCCCTGGCGACAGTTACCAGCTTTCCTGAATGGACTCCTGGCCCCGTCCCTCACCCCCACTCTCACTTTCAGTCCATTTGATACCATTTGGCTCTTTTTTGGCAGGACAGTCACTGTCCTTGTAAAGTTCTTTAGATCAAGAAAGTCAGTGGCTTTCATGAAAGAAAAAAAAGTAAAATAAAAAGGAAATTATGGTTTAGGAGTCAGGCAGCTGGAGGCCACGAGATTCTAAACCTCCCCAATTACTCTTAGGGAAAACGTCACTATTGTAAAACCTAAGATTGGTGCTCGAGACATTTTTCGGACTCTGAACTTGGTGAAACAGCTGGTGCCACCCAGATCCGTGAACCGGCTTATCTCGTCCTGTGGCCCCCACTTAGGAAGCACAAAAGGACAGACTCGGCTCCCTGTGATTTCATCTGCAACCCAACCCATCAGGACTCCTCACTTCCCAACCACTACCCACCAAATTCTCCTTTAAAATTTGAGTAGTAATAAAACTCCAGTCTCCCATTCAGCCGGCTCTGCGTGAATTAAACTTTCTGTGTTGCAATTTCTCTCTGTCTTGATAAATCGGCTGTCTCTGGGCAGCAGAAGGAGCCTGTTGGGCAGTTACACTCCCACCCACCCCCCAGTGGCCGAGGGGCTCCACGGGGGAGGCAGCAGAAGGCCAGCGGCTCAGGGAACTGGGGTCCCCAAGGGGATTATGAGCAGTGATTGGCAGGCCAGTCACGGGGAGATCAGATCTGGAGTGAGAAAGTCACAGGGAACCTCCCTGGGTTCCCACATAGTCCCAGCCGACGGCACAACCTCTCCCCATCCCTCTGGCCCAACACAAGTCTGTGCATTCACACCGAGGAGCCAGGAGACACCTGGTGGGAAGTGAAGGCTGGGAGCCTTAAAAACTGCATCAACACAGAGCGTGCCCCCGGCCCCCCCTCGAGGCGCCAGCAGAGTGGGTCCTGCAGCCTGAGGTCTGTGCGCACAGTCTCCAACTAAGGGAGGAGACCACCCCTCATATTGTCTTATGCCCAATTTCTGCCTCCAAAGAAAGGAGTAAAAACTAAAAGGTGGAAATGAAATCCACAGGCAGACAGCCCAGTGCTACGCCCTGGACCTGGTGGTTAAAGATCAACCCCTGACCTAACTGGTTATGTTATCTATAGATTCCAGACGGTGTGTGGAAAAGCATTGTGAGAATCCCTGTCCTGTTCTGTTCCGTCTGATTGCTGGTGCTCGCAGCCCCCGGTCACATACCCACTGCTTGCTCAATTGATCACGACCCTCTCACGTGGACCCCCTTAGAGTTGTGAACCCTTAAAAGGGACAGGAACTGCTCACTCAGGAAACTGGGTTGTTGGAGACGTGAGTCTTGCCGAAGCTCCTGGCCAAATAAACCCTCTCCTTCTTTAACTTGGTGTCTGAGGGGTTTTGCCTGCAGCTTGTCCTGCTACACAACCACACAGTCCAGTGTGATTCAAGGAAGACAGGCTTAAGAAAACTGGGTGGAGGCCGGGCGCGGTGGCTCAAGCCTGTAATCCCAGCACTTTGGGAGGCCGAGACGGGCGGATCACAAGGTCAGGAGATCAAGACCATCCTGGCTAACACGGTGAAACCCCATCTCTACTAAAAAATACAAAAAACTAGCCGGACGAGGTGGCGGGCGCCTGTAGTCCCAGCTACTCGGGAGGCTGAGGCAGCAGAATGGCGAAAACCCGGGAGGTGGAGCTCGCAGTGAGCTGAGATCCGGCCACTGCACTCCAGCCTGGGCGACAGAGCGAGACTCTGTCTCAAAAAAAAAAAAAAAAAAAAAAACTGGGTGGAGATACCAGGCCACATGCTACAGAGGAAACCATGTCCACTGATTTCAACAAAACAGCAACAACAACCCTTGGGAGAAAATATCAGAACTCAAAATGTTTGCAATATATTATCTAAAACGTCTAGTCTTTAGTAAAATGAGACAAGTCCCCAGGCTGGTCTCGAACTCCTGGGCTCAAGCAATCCTCCCACCTAGGCTTCCCAAAGTGCTGGGATCACAGGCATGGGTCACTATGCCTGGCCTGTTGTATATTTTAAATTAATAAAAAGCATAGAATTAGAATGTTAGCACAAAGAAATGATATATTCTTGAGGTTATGGATACCCCAATTATCCTGATTTGATCATTACACGTGGCATCCATGTACCCCATGGATATATGCACCTATTATGTACCCATAATAATTAAAACTTTTTTAAAATTAAAAATAAAGGGCCAGGTGCAGTGGCTCACGCCTGGAATCCCAGCACTTTGGGAGGCCGAGGCGGGCAAATCACGAGGTCAGGAGATCAAGACCATCCTGGCTAACACAGTGAAACCCCATCTCTACTAAAAATACAAAAATTAGCTGGGCGAGGTGGCGGCGCCTGTTGTCCCAGCTACTCGGGAGGTTGAGGCAGGAGAATGGCGGGAACCCGGGAGGCGGAGCTTTCAGTGAGCCAAGATTGCATCACTGCACTCTAGCCTGGGCCACAGAGCAAGACTCCGTCTCACAAAAAAAAAAAAAAAAAATACAAAAATTAGCCGAGGGTGGGCCGGGCGCGGTGGCTCAAGCCTGTAATCCCAGCACTTTGGGAGGCCGAGGCGGGTGGATCACGAGGTCAGGAGATCGAGACTATCCTGGCTAACATGGTGAAACCCCGTCTCTACTAAAAATACAAAAAACTAGCCGGGCGTGGTGGCGGGCGCCTGTAGTTTCAGCTACTTGGGAGGCTGAGGCGGGAGAATGGCGTGAACCCAGGAGGCGGAGCTTGCAGTGAGCCGAGATCACGCCACTGCACTCCAGCCTGGGAGACACAGCGAGACTCCGTCTCAAAAAAAAAAAAAAAAA
>NC_037677.1:129837454-129856639 GCF_003255815.1 Theropithecus gelada | reverse complement strand
AAAAAAAAAAAAAAAAAAAAAAAAAAAAAAAAAAAAAAAAAAATTAGCCGAGGGTGGTAGTGTGCGCCTATAGTCCCAGCTACTAGGGAGGCTGAGGCAGGAGAATCACTTGAATCCGGGAGGCAGAAGTTGCAGTGAGATGAGATTGTGCCACTGAACTCCAGCCTGGTTGACAGAGTGAGACTCCTTCTCAAAAAAAAAATAAAGAGAGAAAGAGAGAAAGAGAGAAGGAGAGAAAGAAAGAGAGAGAGAGAGAGAGAGAGAGAAAGAAAGAAAGAAAGAAAGAAAGAAAGAAAGAAAGAAAGAAAGAAAGAAAGAAAGAAAGAAAGAAAGAAAGAAAGAAAGAGACTTATACCCAGAATATAAAACAAACTCTTACAACTCAACGATAGAAAGACAAGCAACCCAACTGAAAAATATTCAAAACATTTGCACAGACATTTCACCATAGAAGATTTACAAATGGTGACTCCACCCCAAGAAGATGCTCAGCACCACTTGTCATTAGGGAGATGTGGACTCAAACCACAGCTACACTCCTATAGGACGGCGTCATGGGCTGTGTCTCCCTAAATCCATAAATTGACGTCATTAGGGCGACACGGACTCAAGCCACAGCTACACTCCTATAGGACGGCGTTATGAGCTGTGTCCCCCCTAAATTCATACTGTGATGTCCTAACCCCTCAGAATGTGACGATGTTTGGAGGTGGGTTTTTAAATATGTGAGTAAGGTAAAACGAGGTTATTAGGGTGGACCCTAATTCAACAGGACTGGTGTCCTTATGTGAAGAGATTAGGACACACAGATACGCCAAAGGGAAGACCATGTAAAGACACAGGGAGATGTGGCCACCCACAAACCCAGGGAGCGGCCTCAGGAGCTGCTGACAGCTCGATCTCAGACCTCAGCCTCCAGCGCTGAGAGAACATAAATTTCCGTTGTTGAAGCCGCCCAAGCTCTGGCAATTTGTTATGGCAGCCTGAGCTAAGACCGATGGCTAGCATAAGAAGACAAAACCAAGGATCAAGAGTTGGCTGCTGGGCACAGTGGCTCACACTTATCATCCCAGCACTTTGGGAGGCCAAGGTGGGTAGATCACGAGGTCAAGAGATTGAGACCAGCCTGGTCAACAAGGTGAAACCCTGTCTTTACTAAAAATACAAAAATTAGCCAGGCGTGGTGGCACGAGCCTATAGTCCCAGCTACTTGGGTGCCTGAGGCAGGAGAATCATTTGAACCTGCGAGGGGAGGTTGCAATGAGCCAAGATTGCGCCACTGCACTCCAGCCTGGCGATAGAGGGAGACTCTGTCTCAAAAAAAAAAAAATAATAATAATAATAATATTAAGAGTTGGTGAGGATGTGGAGAAACTGGAGCCCTCCTACACTGCAGGTGGGAATGTAATATGGTACGGCCACTTTGGAAAACACACTTTAGCATTTTCTTTAAAAGTTAAATGTCAACTTCCCATCAAATTTGGCAATTCCACTCTTAGTATCTACCCAAAAGAAATAAAAGCACACGTCCACCACGACTGGAACGAGAATGTTCATCACAACATTGTAAGCAGCTGACAAACTGGAAGGAGTTCATGTGGACGAATGGATGAAACCTGGATAATCCATGGGTTAACAACAATAATGGTCGGGCGCGGTGGCTCACACCTGTAATCCCAGCACTTTGGGAGGCCAAGGCCAGTGGATCACCTGAGGTCAGGAGTTCAAGACCAGCCTGGCCAACATGGTGAAACCCCGTCTCTACTAAAAATACAAAAAATTAGCCGGGCGTGGTGGCGGCACCTGTAGTCCCAGCTACTCGGGAGGCTGAGGCAGGAGAATGGTGGGAACCCGGGGGGCGGAGCTTGCAGTGAGCTGAGATCACGCCACTGCATTCCAGCCTGGGCGACTGAGCGAGGCTCCGTCTCAAAACAAAACAAAAAAATTCCTAGCCCTTTGAAGGGCTTACAACTCTAAGGGGTCCACGTGAAAGGGTCGTGATAGATCGAGCAAGCGTGGGGAACGTGACTGGCGGCCGTATGCATCAGCTAACAGAACAGAAAGTGGTGCAATGCTTCCTCATACAATGTCTGGAATTTACAGATAACACAAGTAGTTTAAGTCAGGGATCGATGTTACTATTTTCCTTTAACTACCAGGGCTGGGTGGTGGCGCCAGGCTGTCTGGCTATTTATCTTACTCTTGTTTCTTTTTAACTGTCTGCTTTCTTTTTCTCCTGTCTTATAAACTAGGCAAGGAGTGGGGGGGCAGCAGGAGAAGTAGTGGTCTCCTTCCTGAGGATGTATGTGTCAGGTGTGTTTGTGAGGTGTGTTAGGTGTATGTGTGAGTGTCTGAGGTGTGTGTGAGGAGTGGTACGTGTGAGGTGTGTGTGGCGTGAGGTGTGTGTGTTCGGGTGTGTGTGGTGTTTCTGGGGTGTGTGTCTGGCATGTGTCAGATGTGTGGGGGTGTGTCTGGGGACGTGTGTAAGGTGTGTATGTCCGGGGTGTGTTTCAGGTGTGTGTGAGATGTGTGATGTGTGTATGGTGTGTGTGAGGTGCATGTGTCTGAGGGGTGTGTGGGGTGTGTATGGGTGGGGTGTGTGAGTTGTATGTGAAGGGGGCCTGCCCCTTGTATTTCTCATCAGGTGGAGACAAGAGACTGAGAAAAGAAATAAGACGCAAAGTATAGAGAAAGAACAGTGGGCCCAGGGGACCGGCACTCAGCATACGGAGGGCCTGCACTGGCGCTGGTCTCTGAGTTTCCTCAGTATTTATTGATTACTATTTTCACTATCTCAGCAAGGGGAGTGCAGCAGGAGAACAGGGTGATGGTGGGGAGAAGGTCAGCAGGAAAACATGTGAGCAAAGGAATCTGCGTCATAAATAAGTTCAAGGAAAGGTACTGTGCCCGGATGTGCACGTGGGCTAGATTTATGTTTCTCTTTACCCAAACATCTCAGTGTAGCAAAGAGTAACAAAGCAGTATCACCGCCAGCATCTCAACTCCAGCCATAGGGCAGTTTTCTCCTGTCTCAGAATAAAATGAATGTTCAGCCTCACACCGAGACATTCCATTCCCAGGGCCATGCAGGAAACAGAGGCCTTCCTCTTATCTCAACCGCAAAGAGGCCTTCCTCTTTTATTAATCCTCCTCAGCACAGACCCTTTACAGGTGTTGGGCTGGGGGACAGTAAGGTATTTCCCTGCCAACGAGGCCATATTTCAGGCTGTCTCAGTGAGGGGAAACCTTGGACAATATCCAGGCTTTCTTGAGCAGAGGTCCCTGTGGTTTTCCTCAGTGCATCGTGTTGATAGAGAATGGAGAATGGCAATGACTTTTACCAAGCACACTGCCTACAAACATACTGTTAACAAGGCACATCCTGCACAGGCCTAAATCCCTTAAACCTTGATTCAACACAGCACATGTTTCTGTGAGCACAGGGCTGGGGCTGAAGTTACAGGTTAACAGCATCTCAAAGCAGAACAATTTTTCTTAGTAGAAATCAAAACGGAGTTTCTTCTGTCTTCCTTTTCTCCATAGACACAGTAACAGTCTGATCTCTCTTCCTTTCCCCCACAGTATGTGTTTCTGGTGTCTACTGTCAGGTGTGTGGGTGTGTCCGGGGTGTGTATTGGTACGTCTCATATGTGTGAAATGTATGTGTGAAGGGTGTGTGTGAGGTGTCAGGTGTGTGGGTGTTTCTGGGTTGTGTGTGAGGTGTGTGTGTGTCGGGGTGTGTTTCAGGTGTGTGTGAGATGCATGTGTGATGTGCATGTCTGGTGTGTGTGTCTGGTGTGTCTAAGGGGTGTGTGTGTTGTGTGTTTGGGTGTGTGGTGTGTGTGAAACGTGTGTTTCCTGTGTGACTGGTGTCAGGTGTGTGTTTGGGTATGTGAGGTGTGTGTCTGGGGTGTGTGTTTGGGTGTGTCTGGTGTGTGTGAACTGTATGTGTCAAGGGCATGTGTGAGGTGTGGGTTGGGAGTGTGTTTCAGATGTGTGTGTAAGAGGTGTGTGTGATGTGTGTATGGTGTGTGTGTCTGGTGTGTCTGAGGGGTGTGTGGGGTGTGTGTGAAGTGTGTGTTTGGGTATGTCTGGTGTGTGAGGTGTGTATTTCTGGGGTGTGTGTCAGGTATGTGGAGTGTGGGTCAGGTGTGTGTATGTCAGGTGTGTGGTGTGTGGGTCAAGGGTGTGTGAGGTGTGTTTGGGTGTGTCTGGTGTGTGTTTCTGGGGTATGTGTCAGGTGGGCATCAGGTGTGTGGGGGGCATGTGTGGGTGTGTCAGCTGTTTAAGGTGTGTGTTTCTGGGGTATCAGGTGTGTGTGTGGTATATGTGAGGTGTGTGTGTGGATGTGTCTGGTGTGTGAGGTGTGTTTCTGGGGTATGTGTCAGGTGTGTGTGTCTGGGGTGTGTGTGAGGTGTGTGTCTGGGGTGTGAGGTGTGTGTTTAGATGTATTTGGTGTTTGAGGGGTGTGTTTCTGGGGAGGGTGTCAGGTGTGTGTGGGGTGTATGTGTGACAGGTGTGTGTTTGGGTGCGTCTGGTGTGTGGGGTGTGTGTCAGGCGTGGATGTGTCGGGTGTGTGTGTGTGAAGTGTGTGTTTGGACGTGTCTGGTGTTTGAAGTGTGTTTCTGGGGGTGTCAGGTGTGTGTGTCAGGTGTGAGGTGTGTGGATGTCTGGTGTTTGACACATTTCTGCGGGGTGTCAGGTGTGTGTGTGTGAGAGGTGTGTGTTTGGATGTATCTGGTGTTTGAGGTGTGTTTCTGGGGTGTGTGTGGTGTCAGGTATATGTTTCTGGGGGTGTGTGAGGTGTGTGTGTGTCAGGTGTGGGGTGTGTATCTGGGGTGTCAGGTGTGGGGTGTGTATCTGGGGTGTCAGGTGTGTCAGGTGTGTCTGGGGTGTGTGTCAGGTGTGTGTCGGGTGTGTGTCGGGTATGTGTGAGGTGTGTGTTTGAATGTCTGGTGTTTGAAGTGTGTGATTCTGGGGGTGTGTCAGGTGTGTGTCTGGGGTGTGTGTGCCTGGGGTGTGTGTTTGGATGTGTCTGGTGCTTGAGGTGTGTGTCAGGTGTGTGTCAGATGTGTCTGGTGTGTGGGGTGTCTGTGAGGTCTGTGGGATGCGTGTGAGGTGTGTGGGTGGATGTTTCTGGTGTTTGAGGTGTGGTTTCTGGGGGTGTGTCAGGTGTGTGTGAGAGGTGTGTGGTGAGGCCCGGGCAGGGTCCGAGGGGCGCATGCGCGGCTCCCTAGCAGGGGCGGTGGGGGGAGTGGGGGGGGTGCAGGGCCAGAGCCCAGGCCCCGCCTCCAGCCGCGTTTCCATGGCGACCGCAGCCTCGGTCTCGCCGCTGCAGCCCCCGCCCCGCCCGGCTGCGAAGCGTCTGGAACCGCATCCTCCGCATCCACATCCGCACCGTCGTCCTCCCCGACCGCGTCCTGCAGCAGCTGCCAGTGGAGCCGCCTGTGAGCTATTTCCACATTTCTCCTTGCAGAGTGGGGGCGGGGGGGCCCGAGTGGGTGCGGGGGTGCGAGGCGCGTGTGCGGCAGTGTGCGAGGTGCGTGTGCTCGCAAGTGCGCTTGTGCGTGGCGCGCGTGCGGATGAGGGTGTGAGTGTGCGTGTGTGCGAGGCGCGTGTGCGGATGCGAGTGTGCAGGGCGCGCTGCACGGCCGGCCCCCTCCCGCGGGCCTCCTCTGGTTGTCCCAGGCCAGGCCGACCCCGCGGACCCGAGGCAGTGGTCTCCAGGCTTCCCGTGACGGCGGGGCCCCGGCACGAGGGTCGCAGCCTGCAGTTCAGGGTGTCTCCGAGGTGGGCAGGGGGTGCCAGTTCCAGCTCCTGCCCAGCTCTGTCTGCCGGGGGCGGGGTGGGGGGGGCGGCAGAAGGGGCGTCGGACCAGAGCACCGAGGAGCGGCTGCCCGCACGGTGGTGCGGGGTGGGGGGTGGTCTTGATGGGGGCGTCTGCGTGACAGGCAGGAAGCGGCCAGAAGGCCGGGAGGGGCGCGGCTCCGGAACCACCTGCAACAGGCGCGGGTGCGCGGCCACAGGTGGCTGGAGTGGGAGTGGGAGTGGAAGCGGTAGCAGCTGCGCGCCCACTCCCCTCCGCGGGGCTGCGCCGGCCCCGTAGTGCAGCTGCCTTTGAATCAGCCGGGCAGCCACGGCCGCCTGCAGCGCCAGGGGCAGGAGGCTGCGGTGGCGCCCGCGGGGGAGGGGCGGGACCCTCAGGGATCCGCAGTCACACGCTCTTGTGCCCCCCACATAAGCCCACCTGCGCGCACCCCCAGCGTGACGCAGCATTCCAGGTTGGGGGGCGCATGCGAAAGCGAGTCTGTGACGTGACCTCCAGCCGAGCTTCCGTGGACTTTCGACTGAGAGCCTGCACCCCCGCCCCCGCCATCCATCTGTCCATCCACACGGCCTCGCTCACCCGCGCCCCCACCCATCTGCCGTCAGCATCCCACGCCTCCCCTTGCCCCAGAGACAGGAGCCGGGCACTGCCTCCCTGCCAGAACGCGGCGGGTGGGGCGCAGGGGACCCGCAGAAGATGCCGCCACAGCGCAGGTGCAGGGAGGGGCCGGGAGGAGGAGCAGAGGCGGCCCCCTAGTTCCACGAGCCGCGTGCCTTCCGTGGAAGGAGGCCCCCATGACGCAGCAGTGCAAAGGGACGGTCTGGCGTGTGGGGTGGGAGGGTTGGACCCCACACACAGGCCAGTCCCCCGTACCAACCCCGCATTCCGCATGGGGCGCTGGGCCTGGAACCAGAAGCGAGGCTCCAGTGGGCCCCCAACGGCTTTTTCTCCCTAAAGACGCTTCTCGGCCTGTCTCCGTTGCCATGCACACCCGCGATGACGTAAATTGGCCGTCCGAGGAGTTGGAGTTGAAGTTTGGCTCGAAGGGGACCCCAGAAGCGAAGCTCCTCCTGGCGGGGTCCTGACCCCTGGCGCCGGCCCCCCGGGGCGTGGCTCTACCCTGTGGCACTGCGGGCCGTGACTGCGCCCCCTCTCCGCCCCCTCCCGTCTGTACAGAGGCTGGGCTTGCTCTGGGAGTCCGCTCCGGGGAGACCCCGACCCCTCCTCCTCGGTGGTACCCCCACCCCCGCGGGCCAAGCTCCACCTCAAGCCCCGGCGCTCGCCGCCCTTGCCCCACGACCACGTCATTCCCCGGCCTCTTGGCCCTCGGCTGCTCCAACTCCGCTTCCATGGATCACTCCTGTATTTAAGCCCCATAGGGCCTCGTCCGTCTCCACCTGCACACACACGGACGCTGGCTGCACCGTGAAACCTCGTCCGCCGAGTGCCCATTGCCCCTGCCTGGGCCACGTGGGGACCCACCTCAGGCAGAGTCTCAGCCCGGGATGGGTGTTCGGGGGACCCTGCACGGCCTCTTCCGGAAAGGCCCGGCCGGGCACAAGGTCGCCTGTGATGAACGCCCAGCAACAAGGGGCATGGGTTAGGGCCCCAGAGCGCGTGGTCAGGTCCAGGACTGGGGACCCTGTCTCCGCTCACCCAGCTCCTTCCGGCTCAGAGTGGCCTCCTCCATCTCCTATCCCGCCCTCGCTTGCCAGCCTCACTCCCGCCCACGCAGATCCTTTCCCTCTCTGGTCGTTCCTTCTCAGTTCTTTCCACAGGCAGAATCTGCCACCTCCAAATCCTTCCCCCTCTGATCCTTTCCCTTCAGATCCTTCTCCCCTCATATCCTTCCCCCTCAGGTCCTTCCCCCCTCATATCCTTCCCCCCTCATATCCTTCCCCCCATATCCTTCCCCCTCAGATCCTTTCCCCCTTCAGATCCTTCCCCCTCATGCCCTTCCCCCCTCAGATCCTTTCCCCTCATGCCCTTCCCCCCCATGCCCTTCCCCTTCAGATCCTTCCCCCTCAGATCCTTCCCCTTCATGCCCTGCCCCTCAGATCCTTCCCCTTCAGATCCTTCCCCCTCCGATCCTTCGGAGCTTTCACCTTCAGAGCCTTCCGGCCTCAGATCCTTCCCCACTCTGATCATTCCGCTTTCAGATCCTTCCCTCTCAGGTCTTTCCACACCTCTCAGATTCTTTCACCCTCAGGTCTTTCCCCCTCAGACCCTTCCCCTTCATATCCTTCCCGCCTCAGAGCCTTCCACTCAGATCATTCCGCCCTCAGGTCCTTGCTTATCAGAGCCTTCTCCATCACATCCTTCCACCTTCAGATTCTTCCCCAGGCGAAAGTTGCCACCTTCTAACCTTTTTGCCCTTGGGTCCTTCCCCCTCAGATCTTTCCACCGTCAGATCCTTCGCCCTTAGACCCTTCCCCCTCAGGTCCTTCCCCTTCATATCCTTTCCCGCTCAGAACTTTCCACTCACGGATCATTCCGCTCTCAGATTTTTCCCCCTCAGGTCCTTTCCCCCTCAGATCCTTCCCCGTTCAGATCCTTCTGCCCACAGAGCCTTCCCGCCTCAGAGCCTTCCACTCTCACATCTTTCCCCCTCAGAGTCTTCTCCCCTCAGAACCTTCCCTCTCAGATACTTCCGCTCTCCGACCCTTCCCACCTGGGATCCTTCCGCCAGGCTGATTCTTCCCGCTCAGATCCTTCCACCCTCGGATCCTTCCCCCTGCGTCGGATCCTTACCCCCTCGGGTCCCCCCCCCCCCCCCTTGGGGTCCCTCCCCTCTCAGATTCTTCCACCCTCCACTCCCTCCGCTCCACCCCACCCCCACCCGCGCAATCCTCCCCCGTTGGATCCCTCTGCCCTTGGATCCTTCCCCCTCTCCCCGCAATCCTTCATCCTTCCCCTTCTGATCCTTCCACCTTGCAATCATTCCACCCTCAGCTCCTTCCACCCTTAGATTCTCCTCCACGCAGATGCCTCTACTTGAGTGGCAGCAGCTGGGCAGAAGCTCTGCGACCGCGGGTCCCCTGCTCCTGTTCCCCTGGCGCCTTCCCACACCTGGAACCCACAGCGGAGCCTGGCCACTGCAGGGCGAGAAAGAGTGGTCACTGCTGGCTCTGGCAGTTAACTGGACATCCTAGCGCTGCTGTCACAAATTACAAGCGGGTGGCTTAAAATAAATTCTTTCACAGTTCTGAAGTCAAGAAGTCCAAAATGAAGGTGTTCGCGGGGCCATGCTTCCTCCAAAGCCTCTAGGGGAGCTTCTTCCTCGCTTCCTCCAGCTTCTGGTGGCCCAAGCAATCCTTGGGTTTCAGCTGCATCATTCCAGTCTCTGCTCCGTCTGCACATAGCAGTCTCCTACATCTAATTTCCCTGTAATAAAGATGCCAGTTTTGGATCAAGGCCCACCCTGATTCAGGACGAATTTATTTTAGCTTGATTACATCTGCAAAGACCATATTTTCAAATGAGGTCCCATTCAAAGGCACCCCTCACACAGATCCTAGGACTTGGATGTATTTTTGAGGGAACATCATTCAACCCACAATGTACCCTCCTCATTTGTGGGTTGCAACTGTCTTCTCCCAGTATTGGTTTTTCCTACCATTTTTTGAAGGCTGTTTTGATAAGCAGAAGTTCATAGTTTTAATGAAGTCATTTTATCAATATTTCCTTTGTTGTTAGTACCTATTGTCCTAATGAAAAAATTTTTCCCTCCCTGAGATCAGAAAAATCTTCTCCTGTATTATCTTTGAGGTGCTTTATTGTTTTGCTTTTCCAGTTCAGGTTTATCCACCTGAAGTAGACTTCTCTGTGTAATGTGAGGTAGGGATCAGGCTCACTGCTTTTGATGCAGACAGAGGTTTACTGAGAGGCAGCTACGCTGCAAATCAGGGTCCGTGTGTGCAAAGTGTGTCATGTGGGACTTCTTCTACCACACAGTAGCCCCACACCACTCCATTTCCAATGCTGTGCAACAAGCCAGACCCTGGCAGATGAGACCTCCTCCATGTTTTTTTGTTTTTGTTTTTGTTTTTTTGGGGTTTTTTTTTTTTTTTTTTGAGAGGGAGTCTCGCTCTGTAGCCCAGGCTGGAGTGCAGTGGCCGGATCTCAGCTCACTGCAAGCTCCGCCTCCCGGGTTCATGCCATTCTCCTGCCTCAGCCTCCCGAGTAGCTGGGACTACAGGCGCCCGCCACCTCGCCCGGCTATTTTTTTGTATTTCTTAGTAGAGACGGGGTTTCACTGTATTAGCCAGGATGGTCTCGACCTCGTGATCCGCCCATCTCGGCCTCCCAAAGTGCTGGGATTACAGGCTTGAGCCACCGCGCCCGGCCGGGTTTTTTTTTTTAATGGAGTTTTGCTCTTGTTGCCCAGGCTGGAGTGCAGTGGCACAATCTCGGTTCACTGCAACCTCTGCCTGCCAGGTTCAAGCGATTCTCCTGCCTCAGCCTCCCGAGTAGCTGGGATTATAGGCGTGTGCCACCACACCTGGCTAATTTTTGTATTTTTAGTCAAGACGGGGTTTCACTATGTTGGCCAGGTTGGTCTCAAACTCCTGATCTTGTGATCCACCCACCTCTGCCTCCCAAAATGCTGGGATTACAGGCGTGAGCCACTATGCCCGGCAGTCCATGTTATTTTCCAAGATATTTGGTGTGTTCCTGCCCCTCTGCCTTCCATGTAAAATGACAGTGCTTGTCAAGTTCATTTAAAAAACTGTTGGGATTTTGATTAAGATTTACTGCATCTACAGATCGGGGGGTGGGTAATTTGTTTAAACATGGAAACTCCCCAAATCCATAGACACAGCCTTCCCCATTTACTTGGGGGATTTAGCTTTTCTTGGTGTCTGTCGACAATGTTCCCTGGTTTCCATGTGGAGGCCCTGCCCTGTCCCTGTTCCTCAGCTCTTTTTACACCTATTCCTGAGGATTTGATAGTTTTGATATTATTTAAATGGAGTACTTCAATAAATTATGTATTTATTTATTTTTGCCACTGACATATAGGAATGTAACTGATTTCTGAATACCTTAAATCCAACAGCCTTGCCAAACTCACTTTTTGATCCTTATGATTTGTCTATAGATTCTTCTGGGGTTTCTAAACACAAAGTGTTTAATGGGTGAATAATCAGAGTATTATTTATTCTTGCCTGGCACTAGAGCTCATTTCTTTGTCCTACCCTACAGCATTGGCTGAGACCTCTAGCGCCATAACTTGTAGAACCGCAGATCAAGGCGCTTTCAGGATTCACATTCAGTGAGGTTTGCTGTGGGGATTTTGTGGTTCACTGTTACTGGGTTACAGCACTCGCCTCCTGCCTTAGTGTGCTAATGGGTCCGAGGAATAGTAAATGAGTCTTACCCAGAGTTACTTCTACTTCTCTAGCAATTGATCAGATACGCTTTTTCGTTGTTCTGTTAATACGGTGAAAAATACGATTGCTTGCCAAATGTTAAGCCAAACTTCATTTCCAGAATACACCCAACCTGTCATATGTTACCTTGTTGTATTCGCTGGACTCATCCTGCTTGAGCTTTGGGGCTTCGCAGTGGTGTGTGCGTGTGGAGGAGGCTGGCCTGTGAGCTCCTCTCCGATGCTGTCCTTGCTGGGTTAGGGGACTGAGGCTAGTTGGCCTCAGGAGCTGGTGAGTGCTCCCTTGTCTTTCTGGAAGAGTTTTGTGGACGTTTGCATTACTTTCCCTGTAAATGGTTGGTAGAATGCTGTGGTGATGCTGTCTGCGCTTGGAGTTCTTTGTGAGAAGGTTGCAATGGCAGATTCTTTCTTCTTTTTTTTTTTTTTTTTTGAGGCGGAGTCTCATTCTGTCACTCACGTTGGAGTGCAGTGGCGCGATCTCGGCCCATTGCAACCTCTGCCTCCCGGGTTCAGGCGATTCTCCCGCCTCAGCCTCCCGAGTAGCTGGGACCCCAGGTGCCACCATCGCACCGGGCCACAGGTTCCGTTTCTACTGCACACAGGACCGTTCTTTTTTTCCTTTGATTGATTGAATACATTTTGTTTTTCTGCTTTTTCCATTGATCAGCTCGGAGGTCATCCGCTGCATTCTTTTTCTCTAGGAGGTCCGCCTGAAGGCGAAGCCGAGCACCCTCGGCCTCTCCGGGATTGGTGGGGCCCCGCTCTCCGCGGCCTTCAGCGCCGGGCTCGCAGCTGGGCTGACTCGCGGGTGCCCTCTTGTGGCCGCTCTCACTTCCTGCGTCTCCGGCAGAGTCGCCGGACAGAACGAAGACTGACTTCAGGATAAGCACGTCCCATGCCGCTTATTGCGAGGGATGCTCTTATATTAAAAATGGGCTCGTTGCTTATCTGAAATTCAAATTTAGCTGGGTCTCCAGCATTTTTATGTGCTGAGTCTGGCACCCAACTCTCCAGACTGATGTCCAGGATTGTCGGCTTTAAGAGGTTGTCTAGAGTCAGGCGCGGTGGCTCATTCCTGTAATCCCAGCACTGTGGGAGGCTGAGGCAAGCAGATCGCTTGAGACCAGCCTGGGCAATCTGGCGAAACCCTGTCTCTACAAAACATGTAAAAATTAGCCAGGCGTGGTGGGGTGCGCCTGTGGTCCCAGGTACTCGGGAGGCTGAGATGGCAGGATTGCTTAAGCCCAGTAGGCAGAGGCTGCAGTGAGCCAAGATCACACCACTGCACTCCCACCTGGGCCACAAAACAAGATCCTATCTCAAAAAAAAAGAAAAAAGAAGAAGAAGAAGGAAAAAGAGGAGATTGTCTTGTCTAGAGCAGCCGCTGGTGGAAGACTCCCCCAGCTTCATGGACAGTCACTGGTTGGGGTGCTTTCCCCTCAGTGCTGTGGGGTCCAGAGGGGCTGTGGGGGTCAAGAAGGTACAGTACCCAGCATCTGGCTGGATTTGACCGGTTTGCCCAAGGAGGCTGGCCTGACCACTTACAGCCTGTCCCTGGTTCTGGTGTGAGGAGCATTAGGACCAGCTCAGGGTCCTCTGGCTTTAGAGCCAGCTGGCGTGGGTGTCCAGGGGGGCAGCCTGTGGGCAGTGACCCTGTCTGTCTCTGGACAGGACAAGCACTGCCATCCACCATGGTGAAGCTGGGCTGCAGCTTCTCTGGGAAGCCAGGTAAAGACCCTGGGGACCAGGATGGGGCTGCCATGGACAGTGTGCCTCTGATCAGCCCCTTGGACGTCAGCCAGCTCCAGCCGCCGCTCCCTGACCAGGTGAGGGCCTGGGCCAGCGTGGAGTCCCTTCTCAGGCTCCCCTGGGAACAAAGGGGTGTGGGGTGAGGTTTGTCTAGATGTGGCCTCTTCCCAGGTGCAGTAGAGCAAGCAGAAGAAGGACCGTGGGGACCAAAACCCCAGTTGGCCATGGGCACTCTATGTGACCTCCTGGTCAGCTCCCCCATATGCCAGAGCTGGGCAAACTGGCCGACGGGTAACCAAGAATTCACACACTGACTCCTAGACAGCAGCCCGCCCACCTGCTGTCCATAGGGCACCCAGCAGGCAACGCTTCCCACCCTTCCCTCGGGCCATGGCCCTGTCCTGGGTTGAGCCTGAGATATGGAGGTCCCTGGGCAAGTGACCACTGGGGGTACTTATAGCAGAAACTGGGGAGAAGCAAAGAGCTCAGTTCTAGCCCAGCCCAGTTTGACCCCCTAGGGAGTTGTGCAGCATGAAAGGCACCCTGAGTTGTCCCTGCTGGAGGTGGGGGCAGCATCTATGCTGGGGACCCGGGACAGGAGGACCACCCCTGCTGGCCAAGGGCAATTCTCCAGCACCCTGAATTGAAGGCAGCAGGCAAAGCGAGGGGCTCCGTCAGCAACCAGGCCAAGCCCAGGGCTGCCATGTGCCCAGCAGACTTTCAGTGTCCACCTTCCCTTGGCCTAACTTTGTGGCTGCTGGAGCCCTGCCATCCACCAGACGGTCCTGGGAGATGGTCAGGGTCAACACCACTGCCACGAAGCTGACCCTGGCTCCCTCCCCTCTCAGTTCAGGGCTCTCTTGGGTCCCTCCCAGCTGCCCACTGAGGCCATGGCCATCTCTTTTCACAGGTGGTCATCAAGACACAGACAGAATACCAGCTGTCCTCCTCAGACCAGCAGAAGAAGTTCCCTGACCTGGAGGGCCAGAGGCTGAACTGCAGCCACCCAGAGGAAGGACGCAGGGTAACCACACTCACCCCACCCACTGTGGGGACTCAGGGCAGGGGGAGAAGGTGGAAGGCAGCTGGGGGTGCCTGGGCTCAGGCCAGGCCGGGCTGGAGTCCCCTTGCTGTCTGGGAGGAGAGGGTGGCGGTGAGTCATCCCACCCAGAGCTGGCCTCCAACTGCCCTGCAGTCATCAGGCCCCCTGGCGAGGCTGCAGGTGCAGACTGACCAAACGGTGGCGCTCCTGAGATATTTCTCTTCCTGGGAAGCGCTGGCCAGTGCTGCTTGCCTGTTTGCCCAGAGGGTCATTGTCTCATCTTCAGTGACTTACGGGCTTTCTATGTAATACTTTCTTTCTGCAGTATATCTGGCAAATATCTTCTCTCATCCTCTTGTTTAAATCTCTCAACGTTATTAAGATAGCTTTAGTCATTTTTAGTGGACTGTTTCCAAAGCCTTCCATTCTCCAGTAGTAAGATCTGCTAGGGCTCCCCGTCCCTGGCTTCACGTTCCAGTCTGCAGCTCATGTTACAGCACCCACTGTGGGAAGTCCCCTGGGAGGCCTGGTGAGTGCAGCCTCCGACTCACCTGAGGCTGTGGCCCCCATCCCCTGTGGAGCCCACAGCGAAGGAAAGCTGCAAATTCCCGCAAGACCCACCTGGGTCAAAGGCCACATCACTTTACCTGGTGGCAGATGTCTCCAGAACCCCAGTGGAGGGGCCGCCAGCAAGGCCTGGCCCCCAGGGGTGATGCCTGCACACTTGACCCTCGGAAAAGTGGGAAAAGCCACTGGCTGCCCAGGGCGGGGGTGGGGTATCAAGACTGGAGGGCGGGGATGGTCCTGTGCCAGCACCAGCCCCTGAGGAGCTCCCCACAAAGGCGACCCCTGCCTGGCGTGGCTGAGCCCCTCTCTGCCCTCCTGCCAGCTGCCCACCGCGCGGATGATCGCCTTCGCCATGGCGCTGCTGGGCTGCGTGCTGATCATGTACAAGGCCATCTGGTACGATCAGTTCACCTGCCCCGACGGCTTCCTGCTGCGGGTAAGGGGGCCAGGGCTCTGGTGGGGGTCGGTGGAGCCGCGCCTCCTCCCATAGCCTCCAGGCAGGGGGTGGCAGGGGTGTCTGCTGCTGCTGGGGGAAAGTGGTCTCCAAAGCCATGTTCCCGTTACTTCTCTAGAACATGAAAGTCTATCTTTTGAAAATTTAAAAGAAAAGATGTATTAGTGATGGGTTTCTCTTCTTGTAATTTAAAAAATAAGTAAAAGACGAGGCAGAAAAGGTCGCCCTCCAGCCGTCTCTCTAGGGGTCATCTGTCCTCCTGAGTGACTTGTGTGAGGTTTTATTTTTATATAACATGATATTAATGCTCCCTACATATTTGGCAAATATTTTTTCCATCCTTTTTTTTTTAATCTCTTTGCCAATAATAGTTATAGCATTTAGTGTGTTTTTAGAAAGCCTTTTATTCATCAGAAGTAAAATCTGCTCCTTTTCTCCTTAACTCCATGGTTTATGCTCTGGAGCGCGCTCGCAGAGGCCTTGCTGGGCTGAGCAGGTCCACTGGTGTCTGCGCCCCTCTCCCTGGGTGGCCCCCTCCCCTTACAACCCGCGACCTCCTGGCTCCGTGCCCCCCCCCCAGGGCCCTGAGTTCTGAACCGGAGGCTGACCTTCGGTGTCCTGAAACCATGGCTCCGTTACAAACTGTCCGCAGTGCCCCCAACCGCAGAAGTGGGAGGGCCCGGGCCCGGGGCGCACAGGAGGGCTCGGCCCGCCGGCCCTGACCCGGCCCCTCCCGCAGCACAAGATCTGCACGCCGCTGACCCTGGAGATGTACTACACAGAGATGGACCCCGAGCGCCACCGCAGCATCCTGGCGGCCATCGGGGCCTACCCGCTGAGCCGCAAGCACGGCACGGAGACGCCGGCGGCCTGGGGGGACGGCTACCGCGCCGCCAAGGAGGAGCGCAAGGGGCCCACCCAGGCTGGGACGGCGGCGGCCACCGAACCCCCCGGGAAGCCGTCGGCCAAGGCGGAGAAGGAGGCGGCGCGGAAGGCGGCCGGGAGCGCGGCGCCCCCGCCCGTGCAGTGATGGTCTCCGGCCCCGCAGCCCGGTCGGGGGTAGGTGCGCGCCGCGGGGCCCCGCCGGCTCTGCCCCGGTCTCTTCCTGGCCTCCCGCACCGCTTCTGAGCCAGAGACCCCGGCCACCCCCCTCTTCCTCTTCCCTCCGACCCGGCCCGCCAGAACGTCGGGAGGGGGGTGTGAATCCGAGCCCGCCGTGGGGCGCGGTGTCCGTGGGGAGCCCCCGGCCGCGTCGCCGCTCTCAACCCTCGGGCTCTGTCTCCGCAGCGTCCCCCGCCAGCTCCTGTGACCAGCGCGTCGCCCGATGCTCTCCGCCGTGTTCGTGTCTCGCCCCCAGGCGCCCTCGCTGCAGCCCTGCCCCCGTGGGTCTCTGACTCTGTCGCTTTTCTCTAAGTAAAGATTTCACGTTCACCGGAGTCTTCCATCTCTCCTGCGCGTCCTCTGCCCGGCTGGCCTTTCTCCCGCCCCCCACCCCGCCAGCTGTGAGTGAGGCCGGCATTGTGCTCCCCCCAGGGACCCCCGAAGGACCCAGGAGAGATTCCGTGGGAGCAGCTCCCGGGAAGCCGTGGCGCGCCCAGGCGGAGCACGAGCATCCTCGCGCTGGGGGGTCCAGGCCTTGTCCAAGCCCCACCGGGATATGCCTTAATGGCGGGGCTCCGGCCCACCCAGGGGAGCCTCGGGTCCATCCCTAACCGCTGTCCAGCCCCTTGTCCTGCTGGTTCCACCCCCACCATCTACCTGGTGCTAGGCCTGGGTCCCGTGCATCCCCCCTCTGACAGGAGTGTCTGCCTCCCCGCTGACCCCCGGTTCTGGGCGGCACCCATGAGCAGCTTCTGCCTCCTAGATGTGCGGCCCACAGGCATAAATGACCAAGTGAAGAAAGAAGTGAATGGGGGCGTCTGAGTGGGGAGTGGCTCCTGAGGAGGGGTGAGCTCTGGCTCCTGGGGTCTGGGTTCTCCCGTGTCCCTGGAGCCAGATGAAAGATGGTAAGGCTGAAGGGCCAGGGGAGCCTAGAGCTGCTGTGAGTTCCCCCCCCAGCATCCCCACCTCAGCCCCAGCCCACTCCCGGCACTGAACACTACAGGGAATGGACTCTGGCAGATCTCACCCACCGCCTGCACCACCCCAACCAGCTGCAGCTCTGCAGCGCCGCCCACCCAAACACCTGTCCTCCTCGGATCCCTTTCACGTGGGGCCCAGACGCCCCACCTGGTGGGAGGGGAGTTCGGGCCTTGGGACTAAGGGCTTGCGGCTGAGAGACAGCAACAGAGCCTAGACAGTCCCGCCAGCCACTGGAAGCAGCTTCAGGCAGGAGGGGCCGGCATTTCCTGCACTGCGTGGTGGAGGGTGGGGGCCTCACACACAGGTGGGATCCCCTTGGGAAGCCCGCCTTGATCTCAGCATGGAGCCCAGTGACTTGGAGAACAGCCCAGAGCAGCCTCTACGGCATCAAGGGAGCTGCCAGAGCCAGCGCCAGTGGATCTAACCTGTTCCTGGGCACTGGGCTAGGGGACTGGATGGTCACTGGAGTCCTGGTTGTGAACACAGGGCTGGATGCTCAGACCAAGAGTGGATGGAAGACCCCCACCATTGGCTCCCAGGCCTGCTGGCAAGGTGGGGGTCTAGGCAGCTTCCCAACTCCGTGGGACTGGCCTGCTTTGGAACAGTGGGCAGTGCCCAGGAAGCCTGTGAACTGGGCCTGCCAGGGAAGCCGTGGTGAACTGGAGGCCAGCCAGGTGGGGTCAGGGAAGGCAGGGCCGTGCACACCACACCCTTCACTGCTGGGCTTCTAAGGACATTGAACAGGCACACGCAGAACTGAGTTGGCCCTAATGGCCTGCAACGGAGGAGGGTGGGGGACCTGGGACCTCAGCTGGGATATATGAGGGCAGGGAGTCTCTGCATGGCTGATGTTTGAATTAAAATACAGCTTTTTCCCTATATTTTATTATTTTTATTTTTATTTTATTTCATTTTATTTTTTGAGATAGAATCTTGCTCTGTCGCCCAGGCTGGAGTGCAGTGGCGTGATCTCCGTTCACTGCAAGCTCCGCCTCCTGGGTTCACGCCATTCTCCTGCCTCAGCCTCCCGAGTAGCTGAAATTACAGGCGCCCACCACCACGCCTGGCTAATTTTTTTGTATTTTTAGTAGAGATGGGGTTTCACTGTGTTAGCCAGGATGGTCTTGAACTCCTGACTTCGTGATCCACCCGCCTCGGCCTCCCAAAGTGCTGGGATTACAGGCTTGAGCCATTGCACCTGGCCATGCCAGACTCTTTATAACAATCAGTTCTCAGCTAGACGCAAGCAATGGCTCACGCCTGTAATCCCAGCACTGTGGGAGGCCGAGGTGGGCGGATCACTATAGGATCCAGCCCTACGGGGCTTAGCAGGTGTTCTCCCCACGTGTGGAGATGAGAGATTGTAAGAAATAAAGACACAAGACAAAGAGATAAAGAGAAAGAACTGGGCCTGGGGGACCACTACCACCAAGACGTGGAGACTGGTAGTGGCCCTGAACGGCTGGGCACGCTGATATTTATTGCATACAAGACAAAGGGGCAGGGTAAGGAGGGTGGATCTTCTAAGTGATTGACAAGGTGAAACAAGTCACGTGATCACAGGACACAGGGCCCTTCCCTCTTAGGTAGCCGAAGTGGAGAGGGAGGGCAGCATATGTCAGCGTTTTCTTCTCTGCACTTAATAGGAAAGATCAGACTTTAAGACTTTTACTATTTCTTCTACCTCTGTCTTCTACGAACTTCAAAGAGGAACCAGGAGTACAGGAGGAACATGAAGGTGGACAAGGAGCGTGACCGTTGAAGCACAGCACCACAGGGAGGGGTTTAGGCTGCCAGATGACTGCGGGCAGGCCTGGATAATATCCAGCCTTCCACAAGAAGCTGGTGGAGCAGAGCGTTCCCCAACTCCTCCAAGGAAAGGAGACTCCCTTTCGCGGTCTGCTAAGTAACAGGTGCCTTCCCAGACACTGGCGTTACCACCTGACCAAGGAGTCCTCAAGCGGCCCTTACGCGGGCGTGACAGAAGGCTCACCTCTTGTCTTCTTCGTCACTTCTCACAGTGTCCCTTCAGCACCTGACCCTGTGCCCGCCGGTTATTCCCAGGTTATATT